>NC_139005.1:92510198-92750198 GCF_964374135.1 Grampus griseus | reverse complement strand
GGAGTTTGGGGTTAACATATACACACTACTATATGTAAAATAAACAACAAGAACCTGCTGTATAGCACAGGGAACTGTACTCAATATTTTGTAATAACCTATATGCGAAAAGAATCTGAAAAAGAATTTATGTGTGTGTGTGTGTGTGTGTGTGTGTGTGTGTGTGTGTATAAAACGGAATCACTTTGCTGTACATCTGAAACTAACACAACATTGTAAATCAACTATACTTCAATTAAAAAATAAATAAAGTTTTAAAAAAGAGAAACAGTTTTCTTCCGGTGTAACCTGTTAAGAGCAATAGAAAAAGATGAAGAGACATCACCAGCTCCCTTCAGGCAGATGTTGTGTCTCCTCCTTGACACCTCAGGCCCAGCACAGGGTGAGGGTGGCACAGAGGCACAGTGAAGTGTGTTGGTAACCAACGGCTTCTATGACTAGGTTTCCTCAGACCCTCTGGGATAACCACTCTGGATGCGTCCTTACCCCTCAAAACCCCTCATTTCAGCCTAGAAATCTTCCAAGAGGGGTAAGGCACCCCAGGGGAAACGCAAAATGACCCAGTGGGGTGCAGAAAGAAAATATTAGCATTTCTTTCCATTTAAATTTTGACTCTCTTGGGCTTCCCTGGTGGCACAGTGGTTAAGAATCCACCTGCCAATGAAGGAGACACAGGTTCGAGCCCTGGTCCGGGAAGATCCCACATGCAGCGGAGCAACTAAGCCCATGTGCCACAACTACTGAGCCTGCGCTCTAGAGCCCACGAGCCGCAACTACTGAGCCCGCATGCCTGCAGCCCGTGCTCCGCAACAAGAGAAGCCACCGCAGTGAGAAGCGTGCACACTACAACCAAGAGTAGCCCCCGCTCACCGCAACTAGAGACGGCCTGCATGCAGCAACGAAGACCCAATGCAGCCAAAAATAAATAAATTAAATAAATTAATTTAAAAAAATTTTTGGCTCATTTTTTGGAAACTTCTACTTTGCATATGTTTAATATAGAGTACACGTATATAATTTGTAAATAAATAAACAAACAGGTACACCTTGAGATCTGACTTAGGAACTGAATAGATTCTGTTCTAATAGATTCTGTGATCTCTTTCATACCCCAAACTCAGGAACCAAACGTATTTCAATAATGGCCTCAGTAATCAAACTTGGCATTGGATTCTTGCCATTCAAACTCAGGAGCCAGACAGATTCTGATAGTGAGGAATATTTGTACACATTTGGGACATTGTGCCCCCCACATTTTTACTGAGAAGGACACACAATCAAAAAAGTCAGAGACAGGGACTTCCCTGGCGGTCCAGTGGTTAAGTCTCTGCACTTCCACTGCAGGGGGCACATGTTCCATCCCTGCTCTGGGAACTAAGATCCTGCATGCCGTGCGGTGCGGCGTGGAAAAAAAAAAAAGTCAGAGACAGCTGCCTGGACCATTAGAGTAGTGAAGTCTGTGGCCCCATTTAAAGGATGGAAGAGGTGAGACTGTCATTTTCACACCTCTCACAGGAGACAGATGCCATTATGCCCTTTTATAGATAATGAAACTGAGGCTCAGAGAGGTTCATTAGCGGGACTTCTCCAGTGGTCCAGTGGTAAAGAATCTGCCTTACAATGCAGGGGACAAGCGTTTGATCCCTAGTCAGGGAACTAAGATCTCACATGTTGCAGGGCAACTAAGCCCGCGCTCTCTCAGCTAGAGCCCACGTGCCGCAAACTACAGAGCCCGCGCGCCACAACTTGAGAGAGAAAACCCGAACGCCACAACTAGAGAGAAGCCCGCACGCTGCAACGAAAGATCCCACGTGCCACAGCTAAGACCCGACACAGCCAAACATAAATAAAATAAGTAATAAATAAATCTTTTAAAAAAAGAAAAGAAAAAAAGGTTCATTAGCTTCTCCAACGTTACAAGGCTAGAAAGCATCACCTGGGTCTAACCCTTGAACTATACTATTTCTTCTGGAGTTCCTCCCCACGAACCATGAGGAGGAGATCGGCAAAGCAGCCCCGAGGCCAAGCTCCCTCTTTATCAGCAAGCTCTGGGCCACTCCCCGACGACACACACACCCTGCCTGGACTTTCCTCCTTATCTGCACACCTGAATAAGGTTCAAGGATGCCTTTCCCCAGCTGGGCAGTCCCCCAGCCCAGCCCTCCCTTGCTGGCTGTTGTCCCCCAAGGTGGCAGTGGGCTCCCCGAGGATCCTCCTCTGTGCCCTGGATGCTTGGCCGGGGGCCTGGTACACGACAGGCCTCAGTGAGTGGTTGAGTGAAGGGGCAGGAGTGACATACACAGAGCGGCCCTCTTACTCGGGGCCCCGCCCTTGTGGGTGTGGCACTCAAGTCCCTTCAGACAATGACACCCTATAATGACCCTAAGGTAAGTGAATGTACAGCTGGCCTTTGGATGAGAAAGAGACCCCAGAGATCTGGGGGGTAAGGGGGCTAAGAAAAGGGTGCGGAGCGCACACGAGGACGAGGGCATAGAAACGTGCAGGGGCCATCTTCCACCTATTCGGCTGCTGGACGGTGATGGCAAAAAAGAACCAAGAAAACAGTGGCAATGGAGGGGGGATAAGCAGCAGACCTTCAGACCCCACCTGACCTTCTCAAAAGGCACTGAAGATCCCGGCTGCGGTGAGCTGCCCCACCCACGTGATGAAGGGATGCCACCTTCCTCCCTGACAGTGGCCTGGCCTCAGCTGGTGCCCCCACTCTGTGCCCACCCTTGTCCTCCCATAGGACTCCCTCTGTTTGCCTTGGGCTGGTCTATTTCCCTTGACAGGTTCCTGTGAATTTAGATTGTGCTTGGGTGATCTGGGAGGTGTGTGGTCCACAGGGTCATAACCAGGGCCCATAACCTGAGAGTCTCACTCCCCCACCGCCTCCTGAGGATGTTCTTGGCAAGGTCATGGACTGTTCCAGAGAGGGCTGCTCCTGGAGTGCTTCCTGCTACCAGACAGTGGGTCACGGGCTCTCAGCTGATGGGTTGTCAAGGGCTCAGATGCCAGTCATGTGGGATGGCCAGGACCCTCTGGGGATGCAGAGGCTGAGGGCTGAAGAAGGGGCACCAGCAGCTTGGGGATGGAGGGAATGTAGAGGGTGGAGGACAGTGTCACCCTACCCCCATGATGACACCACCCACAGCCATACACGTGCCCCCCCAAACGTGCATTCTGTTACCATCACACTCCCAGACATAGGCACATCCACACACACAAGCCCACAGGCACAAGTATTTCCCCATCAACACACTCCCAGCCCACATACCTGCACACATGTCTACACACACATTCACGATTCACCATGCAAGGCACGTCTGCACAGAAAGAAGGGCCAGATGCCCCTGAAATTGCTCTTTCCTGTTCCACCCTCTTCCACCCCGTCCCACCCTGGCCACTCTTCTCCACGTCAGCCATGTTTCCCAACCCCCAACCACCCCCAAGAATCTGTTGGAAATCCTGAGGGCAGTGGCTTGGTTCTCACACCTCTGGAGAGCCTGGGGAGGATTCACCTGCCCAGGCCATCTTGACCCTGACCCGTATCTGACCCCCAGCCTCCCCTGCTCACAGGTATCAATCGCACTCTGGTCTTCTCCCGTGGGCTGCATGGAGAGATGTTGCCTCACTGGCAACCCCTGTGCTGTGCTCTCCTGGCGCACCCTGGTGCTGCCAGCTCTGGCGACGGTTTCTGGAGATTGGCGTCTGCCATGAAAAACCTTGGTGAGCTGAGCCATTAGAAAGCGAGATGCAAAAAAAAAAAAAAAAATGCATATTCAAGAGTTCAGCCCCAAACAATGTCACCTAATAGTAAGAAACACAGCCTCCGACTGAGTCCTGACCCACAGCCACAGACGGAACCTTGACTCCAGTTAGAGATCGTCCATCGAACCAGGGTGATAGTCTGAGCCTCGACCCCAGCCTGCACCTGAGGCCTGACCCTGACCCTGACCACAACCAGAGGCCTGACTCTAAACCCCAAATGGATGCTAGTAAAGCCTTCTTGGCCACAGATTGGATCCTCATCCTGACACCAAAAACGAACACTTCCCCTGTTCACAGCCTGAGCCCTGACCCCAGACTGAGCCGTTACTCTAGCTCCAGAATAAACTAGCTCAGACATTATCTATAAACTGAGCCCTGTTCCAAGCCATAATGATCCTGGTCTTGACCCCAGAATGAACACTTATCCTGGGTCAAGCTTGAATCCTGACCTTGACCCCAGACGGAGCCCTTACCGTCTCCCAGAATGAACTCACCCCAGCTGCAGCCTGAGCCCTGACCCTGGCCCCGAACCGAGTGCTAATCCTGACTGACTGCAGCCTAGCCCGGATCCTGACCGAAGCCTGGGGCCTCACCCCGAGCTAGTCCTCTCAGAAAACTCTGCCTTTATTCACAGAAGCAACGGCCCCACCTTCCTTTCCCAAGGACAGGAAACCCTAGATGAAGCCTAGGAAAATCTGGAGAACTTTCCACAAGAGCCACATGACAGCCTTTGCCACGTGGCAGGAGGGCAGGGACGGTCCTTCTCATTTTACAGGCAAGGAAACTGATTCTCAGGGAGGCTTAACTTGTTCCCTGTGGTTCCATTGAATAGAACTGGAACCAAAAGGCAGAAGCTATAGGGAGACACGTTTCAGAAAGAACTTCCCAAAATTCTGGGCTGGGCAAGGACAGAGCGAGCCAGTGCAGAGGCCTGAGCTCCGTGTCACTGGGGGTGTGGCAGCAGAGGTGGGCGACTTGTTGGCTGGTGCTACGGAGAGGCCTGGAAGTGGAGGCCCCTCCAGCCCCGAGATGTCAAGGAGGCTTCATGCCTCATTCAGAGGCTCTGAACTCTTCCTCCCAACCCAGCAGCCCCCTAGATACAGCCCAGGTGGCCACACCTGGAAGGCCCAGAGTCCTACCATCTGAGGAGGGAGAGACCCAGCCCAACCAGGTGGAACCAGAGCTCCACCCTCCCCTGCTCAGGCTCCTCTCACCAGCCCTCTACAATGTCTGGACCAGGCGTAGATGGGAGATGAGGCCCACCTTGCCAAGCTGGCATCAGGCACTGTCATTCTCGGGCAGTGCCAGGCTCTCTGCCCCAGTGTGAGTCCCCACTCCGCCACAGGCTCAGAAGTACACACCCAGGACTGGGAGGACATGCCACCATTTTCAAAATGCCAGAGCAGTCTTTCTCCCCCATCATCCTCATTTTGTAGACCTTGGACACCAAGACCCAGAGAGGCTCAGTGGCCTGCCTTGGGTGGCACAGCGAGGCAGGGGCACATCAGGATGTGGACCCCAGACCCTGGCACCTCTCCCACTCACATGGCTCCACAGCTGCCCCAGGAGGATTGGAGGATGGTGGGGGGACCTGGTGCCAGGCGGCAGAGGCTGGCATGGGGGGCTGCATGGCCCCTTGCGCCACCGCCCCCCAGGCACCCCGGCCTGGCTCCATCCACCGGCCGCCCAGCTGCCGGCACATCCGCCCAAGCCCAGACATCAATCCACACCAGGGCCCTTGCTCCCTCTTTCTCTTCTGCCCTCCTCTTCCCTCCCCAACTCACGTCTTTTTTTCCCTCCTCTCTCTCTTCCAACATGTCATTACAGTAGAAACAAAAAGCGCGGGAACAATGCGGGCATTGACGAGGGCCCCCTCCCGGCCCCCTCCCCCCACGGTGCGTGCCAGCACTCTTTCCACCCGCCCAGGGCTGGAACCACTGCCAAAGGAGCCCTGCTAATAAACAAGAGGAACCAGATAAACCAGGAACACAATAGAGGGATTTGTTGCACTTAGAATGGTGGGAACAATGTCAACGTCGCGCGCAGCTGCTTCTAAGCCCCCACCCCACCAAGTCCTGCCAAGCAGCCCCCTCGTCCCCTAGCCCCTCTGATTTATGAAAGGTCAGAGGGCATCATGGCTAAAGGGCCCCTTCCTCCCATCCCTCGTTAACCCTTCGGACACAATGGTCCCTTCTCTGGGAGGTGGCGAGTGGGGGCGGGTGTCATGCACAGTACTTCCTGGAGCATCCTGGAGTTGGCTGGCGCAAAGGGAGGAGGAGCAGACTCCAAGATGCCTTCAGGCCAGGGGCTTCGTCTGGAGTCACGGCCTCATTGGTGGAGGCCTTCTTCTTAGTGACCCCCCAAGGCTGTGACCAGAGCCACAATTGGGTCTACAAGATGGCAACCTGTGCTGCTGCCTGAGTAGTGCATTCAGGGCAAAAGATTCATTCTCTGATGTCTTAGTGGGTGCTGAGATGTGAGGATAAGCCAGACATAGTCCCTAATTTGGGGAAGCACAGGTGATGAGTGTGTGGGAGCCCAGGGAAGTGGGCCTGAGACTGCTGGTGCACGGCAGGTAGTAAGGAGGACAGTCAAGGGAGAGTTCCAGGAGGAGGTGATGCTTGAGCTGAGGAGGCAGCACCGGCACGACAGGCAGCTCCCAGCGGGGCTCGGGAATCAGACACCCTCCTCCACCACTTTACCACAGCTTTTTTGTTAGCAACTTGGGGATAAGAAAAATACCCATCTCGCAGCGTACTTGGGAAGATGAATTAATCCAAATAAGGTACTTAGGAAACAGCCTGGCGCAAAGCAGTAAGTTTCAATAGCTGTGACCATTTTTATTACTGTTGGTGGTGGTGATGGTTGTGGTGCTCACAGCCACCCTGAGCCTCATAACATGGTCCCATAGATGGGGCAACTTAGGCTGGGACTCCCCTTGGACCACAGCTGGCATTTACAGAGCCAGGATTCCAACCCAAGTTTCCATACTCCAAATCCAGGAATCCTGCCTACTTAACTGCTTTGGGATGGACACTCAAATTAGGAATCTGGGATTATGGGACAGAGGAGTACTAAACGACCTATTTGGGAGCTAATCTCACAATGAACTTCAGCCCGTCTTCCCTCAAAAAAAAAAAATCACATGGAATCCTCTTAGTCCCTTCACATTTAAGCCCAAACTGGAAGAAGTAAGATGCATAGGAAAGTCTCCTGTTCACCCACCTCTCACCTCTGTTAAGCAGGAACCTCCTGACAACGCCCTGACCATTCCTGCCCCCCACAAACCATCCCTACTACTCCTGCTGGGGCCTCAGGCTCCTTCTGTGGGCACTGACTATTCCTCCAGCAGAAGAAAGCCAGTGTTCATAATAATCACTAAATATCAATCCTTTAGGAAATCACCTTAGCTTTATCTTCAAAATATATCCAGAATGCCCAATCTCACTTCTATTCTACGTTGTACTAGAAGTGCTAGCCAGTGCAATAAAGCAAGAAAATGAAATAAAAGCCATACAGAGTGGAAAGGAAGAAGGATTACTACCTTTATTCACAAGCAACATAATCATCTATATAGAAAATCCTAAATAATCTACAAAAAAAAAAACTACTATAAAAAAATGAGTGAGTTTAACAAGGTTGCAAAATACAACATCAATATACAAAAGAACAATTTTATTTTTTTATACTGGGAAAGCAGAAGTTAAAATTTTTTACATATCATTTAAAATAAAACCATAAAATGTGAAATACTTAGGGATAAATTCATATTACAAATGCATGGGACTTCCCTCGTGGTCCAATGGGTAAGACTCCACACTCCCAATGCAGGGGGCCTGGGTTCGATCCCTGGTCAGGGAACTAGATCCCGCATGCGTGCCGCAACTAAGAGTCCGCATGCCACAACTAAGAAGCCCAAATGCCGCAACGAGTATCCCACATGCCACAACTAATACCCAGCACAGGCTAAATAAATAATTTTAAAAGTTTTTAGAAAGAAAATGAGTACTCCATTAAAAAAATGCATGATATAATAAGACTTAAGAGGCTAGAGAAGAAAAGACCTGACCTAAGTAACGTTGTACAATGGTATTTTCCCTAGATACTGTAAAGCAAGAAACAAAAGGAACTGTATACAAATATTATACGTTGGTAAATTAGTTTTTCACAAGGCCTGGGTTGGCAATTCTGAGGCAATTTTATATGTACACTAAGTTTGAACAAATAGGTAAGTATGCTACAGATAATGAGAGCCGTATTTCTCACTGTTAGAGAAAGAAATTACAAATAAGCAATGGGGAAAGCCTAGAATAAACCCTGTGGTGCTGGAAGAGGAGCTCAATTTCCCTCTCCTTGTCTGTGAGCTGGACTTAGTGACTCACTTCTAACAGATAGAGTACGAATAGGAAAAATAGTATCTTTACAGTGGAGGAACCTGGCAACCACAACCTTAACCAAATGGTCAAAGTTGACATCACCATTAATAAGGCCTATCCATGTCATGTTCCCCTTAATATGAGGTGATGAGAAGGAGACATCCCCTATGCAGTGGTTTTCCCCAAAATTCATACCCTCAGATTAATAATGAGAAAATATCAGAAAAACCCAAATTGAGGGACATTCTACAAAATGCCTGACCAGCACTTTTCAAAAATGTTGAGGTCATGAAACACAAGGAAAGACTCCTGAGGGACTGTCACAGATGGGAGGAGACTAAGGAGGCATGACAACTAAATGCAATGTAGGATCCTGGCTTGGATCCTGGAACAAAAAAGAGCATTAGAGGAAGCTGGATGAAGGATATACAAGGACTCTTTGTACTGTCTTTACAACTCTCTATAAGTCTAAAATTATTTCAAACTAAAAAATTTTTTAACCTTATCACTTAATATAGCATAAAAATACTTAGGGATAAACTGGACAAAAGGTGAAACCTGTAAGACACTGTTGACAGAAATTAAAGAAGGACTTCCCTGGTGGTGCAGTGGTTAAGAATCCGCCTGCCAGTGCAGGGGACACGGGTTCGATCCCTGGACCAGGAAGATCCCACATGCTGCGAAGCAACAAGGCCCATGAGCCACAGCTACTGAGCCTGCACTCTAGAGCCCACGAGCCACAACTACTGAGCCCGCATGCCACAGCTACTGAAGACCCCGCGCCTAGAGCCCGTTCTCCACAACAAGAGAAGTCACTGCAATGAGAAGCCACTGCAGTGAGAAGCCCGCGCACCGCATCGAAGAGCAGCCCCCGCTCACCGCCGCTAGAGAAAGCCTGCATGCAGCAACGATGACCCAATGCAGCCAAAAATAAAAATAAATAAATAAATTTATTTTAAAAGAAAAAGAAATTAAAGAAGACATAAATAGAGAGATATAACATGTTCGTGGATTAAAAGACTCAATATTGTTAAGATATCAATTCCCCCCAAAATTGCTCTATCAGATTAATTGAATCCTAATAAAAATCCCAGCAAGCTATTTTGGAGAAATTAACAAGCTGATTCTAAAATTTATATGGAAATGCAAAGGATCTAGAATAGTGGAAACAATTTGAAAAAGAACAAAATCAGAGGAATTATACTGCCTGATCTTAGGACTTATTATAAGGCTACAATAATCAAGAGTGTGGTCTTAGCATAAAGAAAGACATATAGATGAATGGAAAAAAACAGAGAGCTCAATACTAGGCCCACACATATGGTCAACTGATTTTCAACAAAAGTGCAAAAGACACGTCATCAAGGAAAGGAGAGTCTTTTCCACAGATGGTACTCAAACAATTGAATAGCCACTTGCAAAAAACCCCCAAAAAACAAAAGGCAAAACAAAAAAAACAAAAATCTTGACACTTATCTCACACAATATGCAAAAAACAAAAAACATAAAAAACAACATCTCATCACCTCCAAACAGATCACTATAAAACTTCTAGAAGAAAATATAGGAGAAAATCCTGGGGACCCTGGCCAGGCAAAGATTTCCTAGATACAACATTAAATGCACAACCCGTCAAAGAAAAACTTTATAAATTGGACTTCTTCAAAATTTAAAAATTTTGCTCTTCTGAAGGCACCATTAAAATAATGAAAAGACAAGCCAAAAACTGGGAGAAAAATATTTGCAAGTTGGACGCCTAACAAAAAACTCCGATCAGAATAATGAAGAACGCTCAAAACACAATAATAAGTAAATAAACAACCTCATTTTAAAAATGGGCAAAAGATTTGAAGAGACACGTCACCAAACAAGATATACAGATGGCAAATAAGTACATGAAAAGATGTTCAGGATGATTCGTCATTAGGGAAACGCAAATTAAAATCACTATACATTTATTAGATGGCCTAAAATTAAAAAGGCTGACCATACCAAGTCTGTGGAGGAAGTCGAACTCTCATACACTGCTGGTGGGAATGTAAAATGGTACAACTACCTTGGAAAATGGTTTGATAGTTTCTTTTTTTTTAATAATTCTTTATTTATTTATTTTTGGCTGTGTTGGGTCTTCGTTTCTGTGCGAGGGCTTTCTCCAGTTGCGGCAAGTGGGGGCCACTCTTCATCGCGGCGCGCTGGCCTCTCATTATCGCAGCCTCTCTTGTTGCAGAGCACAGGTTCCAGACGCGCAGGCTCAGTAGTTGTGGCTCACGGGCTTAGTTGCTCCGCGGCATGTGGGATCTTCCCAGACCAGGGCTCGAAACCATGTCCCCTGCATTGGCAGGCAGATTCTCAACCGCTGCGCCACCAGGGAAGCCCTGATAGTTTCTTAAAAAGTTAAATATACACCTTGCATACAACCCAGACATTCCACTCCTAGGTATTTACCTTCTAGAAATGAAATCATATGTACACACCGACCTCACATGAAAGTTCACAGCAGCTTTATTCGTAGTAGACAAAATTTGGAAACAACCCAAGTGTCCATCAACAGGTGAACAGATAAACAAATTGTGGTCTATCCATACAATGGCATATTCTTCAGTAATAAAAAGGATAAACTGTTGATACACACAATGACATGGATAAACTCAAAACAATTATGCTGAGTGAAAGAAGCCAAGCCCCCAAAAAAAGAGTGCACACTGTGTGATTCCATTTAGATATAACTCTAGAAAACGTGAATAAATCTACAGCGAATGAAGCAGATCATGGCTGCTTGGGGATGGGGTGGGGGTGGCGGGAGGGATGACCAAGGGACAGGAGGAAAGTTTAGGAGGTGACGGATATGTTATTTTCTTGACTGTGGTGATGTTTCACACGTGTATGCAGATGTGTCAAAACTCATCAAAGTGTACATTTTAAATATGTGCAGTTTATTGTATGTCAACTATACCTCAATAAAGCTGTTAAAAATAGTAATTAAAAAAATTTTTTTTATAAACTTATTTTATTTATGTATTCATTTTTGGCTGCGTTGGGTCTTCGTTGCTGCACACGGGCTTTCTCTAGTTGCAGCGAGCGGGGGCCACTCTTCGTTGCGGTGCGCGGGGTTCTCATTGCAGCGGCTTCTCTTCTTGCGGAGCATGGGCTCTAGGCGCGCGGGCTTCAGTAGTTGCAGCACGTGGGCTCAGTAGTTGTGGCGCATGGGCTTAGTTGCTCCGCAGCATGTGGGATCTTCCCGGACCACGGCTCGAACCCGTGTCTGCTGCATTGGCAGGCGGATTCTTAACCACTGCACCACCAGGGAAGCCCCCAAAATAGTAATTTTTACAAAGGAGAAACAAACACAGCCAGGAATCTGCCTACCACTCACAGCCACACTGGTGCCACCCTGGCCATGGCTGCCACCACCTATCCTCTGAATTACCTCAGCTGCTTCCTCACTGGTCTCCCGGCTCCTGCCCAGCCCCTCAGGCGGTTCTCAGGCCCCCTCACTCACTGCTCTTGTCCCTCCAACACCCCAGACACACTCCCACCTTAGGGCCTGTGTCCTGACTGCTCCCTCCGTCTGAAATGTTCTTTCCAGACACCCCTATGCCCAACTACCCCAAAAATCTCAGGTCTTTACTCAGTGAGGCCTACCTTAATCACCCTGATTAAAGCTGTGAGCCACCCTTCCCTCCACTCCTGACACTGCTTTCCCTGCTTGACCTCCCCCCTTATTACATCATATACGATTAACTTATTTTGGGTTTTGTTTGTTTCCCTCAACTGGAGTTTGTATTTTTGTTATTGTTCACTGGTGTAGCCTGAGGGCCCCTAGCAGGTGTTCCATAAATGTTTGTTAAAGGAATGTGTATTGTATTCCAAGTGTTCTAAGTGCTTTTCATAGATCACAGTGAGCTCCAGAAGGAGCACTGTAATTCTCCCCACTTTACAGATGGGGAAACTGACGCACGGGGAGGTTGAGCGTGCCCAGGGTTACTCCAGAGCCTTGTTCTTAACCAGTGTGCTCTGCCATCTCCTCCCCAGGGACTGGGTCACCAGGTCTCAGCTTCTGGTCACACCTGACAGCTACACCCCGATTCCTCCCAACCACTGGAATCCAGGCCCCGCCCCTACCCCAATTCCAGAGGTTGAACCAGATCTTATAACAACAACAACGAGAACCTTCCTGGTTTCCTCTTGGTGTTCTCTCTGCCTTGGTCCAAGAGAGACAGTAGAAAGGTCCATAAAATACAAATGGCTTCATTAAAAAGGGGGCAGGGGGGCCCTCCCTGGTGGTGCAGTGATTAAGACTCCGCACTTCCACTGCACGGGGTACAAGTTCAATCCCTGATTGGGAATCTAAGATCCCACATGCTGCGTGGTCTGGCCAAAACAAAAGAGGGGGGGCGGCAGGGAGTTAGAGAGAGAGAGACAAGGGGGAATGTGGTAACACGCAGACCACACTCTGAGTGGGGCGTGATCCTGCCAGCGGGTCGCAGGGAGCCGACAATACTGTAATTCACAATGTTCTCAGGACAGAAATCAGCCTCGGCTACAACTAGTTTTAGTTCCCTCTCTCCCTCACTCAGGCATTCACGTGTTCACTGTTCATTATTCGGCAAGTATTTACAGGGCCTGCTGCGTGTGCACGGCACCTGTAAGGAGCAGAGTGCCCCAGGCCCGCCTTCTTGGGAACCAGAGGCCCCATGGCCCCAGCTCTGTTGTTTGCCCCCCACCAGAACCCCTGGGAGGCATCACTCCCACCCTCATCTAGCAGTTGTGGAAGCGGGGCTTGGAGGCACGGCCCAGCTTGATCCCCCGCCTCTGACCACCAGACGCTTCGGCTTCTCCACCAAGAAGGAGGAAGCTACCACGGCAACCATGGCTCCTGCCCCTCTCCCCACCTCCTCTGAGCCCAGGGCCTTCTTTTTTCTGGCTCATCCTCACAGGTTAAGACCCCGGTCCCTGCAGCTGGGTGCCCCCTCCTGCCCGGCAGCCACCCTGCCACCCCTCAGGGTCTGCTATGTCCCCGAGCATAGGTCTACCTGCTTCCCTCCGCCCCCTGCCCTCTCAGGAGGTGCCCCTACCCTGCAGTCTGGGGCAGGTGCTGTCAGAAGACCCAGTGAGGAAGGGGTGGGGGCCGGCCAAAGACACAGTCACTGCTGTCTTACTGCTCCCCGCAGGCTCCCAGGGTGCCCGGCACTGTGTGCTGGACCTCAAGTCAGGAGTCAGGTTCAAGTTCCCAAGCTGAGCTCACCACTGGTGACCTCAGGCTCGTCCCTGACCCTCACTGGACCTCTTGGTTTTATTCACTGAAAAATGGAGCTCTTGTTACTAGTAAAATCCAAGTTCCTTCCAGATTTTTCGAGCCTTCCCCAAAGACTTTTGGGCTTCTTGTCTCCATCCTCCAAGCTCCAGCAGCCCTTCTCCCAGCCACTTGTGCAGAAATCGGGTGCCCCACCTGGCACTGTTTTCAGTTCTGCATAGGAAAGTGCTCTCAACCCAGGAACACTGTAAGCGGCTACTCAGAAATCCTCGAATTCCCCACAGCACAAGGCCCTGCAGACAGCGGGTACCCACTCGTAACAATCTTTTATTTTTTTATTTATTTATTTTTCCTTATTTTTTTCGCTGCATCGGGTCTTAGTTGCAGCACGCGGTCCCTTCGTTGAGGTGCTCGGGGTTTCCCTCTAGTTGTGACACGCGGGCTTCTTTCTAGTTGTGGCGTGTGGGTTTTCTCTCTCTAGTTGAGGCTCGAGAGCTCAGTAGTTGTGGTGCGTGGACTTCGGTGCCCCGTGGCATGTGGGATCTTAGTTCCCCGACCAAGGATCGAACCCGCGTCCCCCGCATTGGAAGGTGGATTCTTCACTACTGGACCACGAGGGAAGTCCCTTTTTTTTTTATTGTATTTCTTTTTTAATTTTTTGGCCATGCTGCACAGCATGCCGGATCCTAGTTCCCTGACCGGGGACGGAGCCCGGCCCCCTTTAGTGGAAACGGGGAGTCCTAACCACGAGGGAAGTCCCAACAACCTTTTATTTTTAATGCAAGACTTTTCTCCTCTAGTCACAATAACGCTGTGAAGTGGTTATTAGTCTCTTTCATTGAAAATGAAGATTCAAAATATTAAGGGACTCACCCCCAGCCACACACCCAGTGAATCTCAGAATCAGGATTCCAACTCAGTTCTGTTGGCCTCTGGAGTTCAAACGTTTAAATATCTACAGTGTGTATTTGTTTGTTGATGGTGAGGGCATACCAAGAAAACACCGATGACCAGGGCTTGCAACCTTATGATCTGACGAAGTTAAATTTAGGTCAGAAAGCATTAACAATGATGAGAAAGTGAAATTTATAAAGCTAAAACTGAACATAATAAGGATATAAAAATATAAATATTTATGCACCAAATAACATAGTGTCAACATCGATAAAGTGAAAACTAGAGAAGATTCAAGGAGAAACTGAAGCATGCTAAGAATAGGGGACTTCAGCCAGCTTCTCTCAGTCCCTGACAGATCCAGTGAGCAAAAATAAATACGAACCCATGGGATTTCCCTAGTGACGTAGTGGCTAAGAATCCGCCTGCCAACGCAGGGGACACGGGTTCGATCCGGGAAGATCCCACATGCCGCAGAGCAGCTAAGCCCTTGCACCACAACTACTGAGACTGCGCCTATGTGCCACAACTACTGAAGCCTGCGCACCTAGAGCCCACGCTCCACAACGAGAAGCCACCGCAATGAGAAGCCGCGTGCCCCAACGAAGAGTAGCCCCCGCTCGCGGCAACTAGAGAAAGCCCGCGCGGCGGCAAAGAACGAACACAGCCAAAAATAAATAAATAAATAAATTTATTTAAAAAAAAAAATAAGGACCAGAACAGCTTGCTGCCCGTGAAGCTGATGTAAACCCAAACTCTCAGATACGCACATGTACACAGATAAACCCCAAACATCTACTATGTCCTCCACCTAGAGACAAGCTCATCTAATGTGCGTTGAACTGCTCACACAGACACACAGACACATTCAGATGTACACATAGCTGCACACATGCAGGGATAAAAGTGTGGAAACATTTACATCAAACTGTTACCACTCTCTGAACAATGGGATTAAGAGTGAGTTTTACTTTCTTCTTTTTGTTTCTCTATATTTTCTAATTTGTCTATATCTCAGTTACATGTTTTTTTGACTTTTTTTTTGGCCATCCATGCAGCTTGCGGCATCTTAGTTCCCCAACCAGGGATTGAACTCTCTTCCTCAGCAATGAAAGCATAGAGTCCCAACCAGTGGACCGCCAGGGAATTCCCCAACATTTTTTTAAACGCAGGACACCTAGGACTATGGTTAGTTGAAGGATCACACGATGCAGATTTCCGTTAAGTGAAACCTGTCTCCTGTTATGAGGATTCAGCCAGGAGATACGTCACGAAAGCGCCAGGCCCACAGAGAGCACTCGGGGAATAGCAGGTGTTGGTATCACCACCTGTTTCCAGCAGCATCTTTCACTCCAACCACTGCCTGATTAGTTCTTAAATCTCTCCTCCCCTTCTCTCTCCATCTTGGCCCTGTTCCAGCACAGGTCCTCATCATCTTTCACTGGGATTAACACCTCAGCCTCTCAACTGGCCTCCCTGCCTCCAGTCTCTTCCAGCACCTCCCTCTCCTCCCCCGCAGCATGCATCTTCCATGATGCTCTGAGAGTGAACAAGTCTGACTGTGTCACCACCCCCCTCTCCTTAAAATTTCTCCATGGCTCCCCACTGTCCTCAAGATAAAGTCCCCTGCCAACCTTTCTAGTGTCACTCTGGACCCTCCCCTGTTGTCCATACCCCAGGTCCAAAACACCTTGCTCTTCTCCCAAATTCTCCATGTGCTTCCCTTTCTCTGTGCCTTTGCTTCAGTTGCCACTAGGCTGCTTCTACTTCAATTGTCATCAGGCTGCTTTTCCCTCTGTTCAACCCCTTCTCTCTAAGGTTTGCCCCCAAATATCACCTCCACTGAGAAGCCTTCCTTGATTGCCACAGGCACAGCTCCCTTTGCTAAGCACTCTTAGTCCCTGGTGTGTAGAATCATTTCATAAGAGGGTACCAAACTGATCCTGCATCATATCAAACACATTAAAATGTATTCACATCACATAATATTGGGTTGGCCAAAAAGTTCATTCCGATTTTTCTGTAAGATGTTAGTTACGGAAAGACCCAAATGAACTTTTTGGCCAACCCAATAAATATAATCATTTAGCTTTAAACAAGTTTTAAAGGACTTTTGTGATTCTTCATTTGAAATTTTGATTAATTTCTATTTTGCCATTTTCTTCACATACTTTGAAGCTAGTGATTTTTTCTTTAGTTCTCAAACTTTTTTGGGGTCAATGAAAAGCCTTCCCCGCCAAAAGTTAAGAAGATACCCCCTGGTATTGTCAGCCCCCAAGGCTGACCACTACTGGGTACAATGAATTAGGTGTTTGTCTACCATCTCCTCCTCAGGACCATGAACCTCAAGGTCAAGGGGCAGTGCCTGATTCCCCTCTGTATCCCTGGTGGCCAGCAGACAGGCAGCATGGAGCAGGCACTCAGGCACTGTCCACAGAATGAGTAAATTCATGAATTCCCCTAAAAATCTATCTTTCGTCTCTATGAATCTAAGACAATGCAACTTGTATTTATTTCTGTATCTGTCAACTGTGTCTCTATAAAATGTTTCTGTAATTTATATCCGTTCTCTCCAAAGACCTCTGTTCATGTCACACTGTGTGAGTGCCCAGCGTGCACGCACTTGAGAACACGCGTGTTTTACCTTTGCTGAGTCTCAGGACAACACCTTGAAATAGATCCTATTATCCCTATTTGACAGATAAAGAAACTGAGCCTCAGAGCAGGGAACTAGCTTGCAAGTAGGAGGTCACAGAGTGAGGACATAAACTCAGGACTGCCTGACTCCCTGTCCTCGACCTCCGTCACCACCCCGCCCACCGGCCGCAGGGCCCAGCCATCGCTCCTCACTTACTCCACGTCCATTGCTCTGCTTCCAGGCAGGACACGGGCCTTGCCTCCATCTGTACACTTCATCTTGCCAGCAGCGGGGTTGTCTCAACCATCACCCCATTCAATCCCATAAACGTTTCCCTAGTACCACGTCCCAAGCGCTAGGCTGAGAACTAGAGCTAATATAACGAGTGCCAAGGTCACCAGGCTATGAGCTCCTCAAGGGCAGGGACTGAGCCCAGAGCAGTGAGACAGTGGGACCTCATCAGCCTGCCCTTCACTTTGAGGATGTTGGCGAATGTCACCTTCCAACACGGGGCCCACCTCCCAGGCTGGGCAGGGAACTCCTGGGCTGCCTCCACCTCTCACCCAAGTTGAGTCTGTCCCTCTGGGAGGGGCCTCAGTCCAGCAGTCTCTGGACCTAGACCCCTAAACGGGGTTTGTAGAAGAGCACGGGGACAGGCCTGGCCAACTGCTGTCGTCCTCCCAGGGCCTCTAGGCCAGCGGGGTCCCAAAGGGGCCCTCCTGATAACCCCCCAGATAACAAGCACTTGACAGTTTGCCAAAGGCTCCCTCTCCTTTCTTTCAGTTGACCCTCTCTCCATCCCAGCTGGGGGTATGGAATTTTCCAGGCCCACTTGGCTGCTCGAGGCAGAGTTTGGACCAGGACCCAGGAGTCTAGACTCCAGCCAAGTGCAGAGGGGCTTGCAAGCTCTTCTCATCTCTCAGTACCTCAGAAAAGCCCCTCTTTTTTCTGGACCTCCGTTCCCCATCTCTACCATGAGGGGATCCGACTGGACAATCTCTAAATCCCTTCAGCTTCAACATGCCCAGAGTCTACCTGTTACAGAGGAGAAAACGGAGGCCTAGAGCTTTCCAGAGCTCCCAGAATGGCTGCACACTCTTTCCCTGCACCAGGCTATCGGGGGAGAGGCACCAAGTTCTAGAAGGACCAGCAGGATGGGTCACCAGGTGTGGAAATGATGCTGACACCAGGAGGTTTGGGGGCTGGGAATCTCACCCCCACCGAAACCACAGCCCAGGAGCAGCAACCATGGGCTTCCTACGATTCGCCCAAGAGCACACAGCCCGCCCGGAGCGGATTCAGGCAAACGGTGTGCAGGTGTGCCTTTCAGTCCGAGGGCAGCGGACGCTGCCCAGACCTCCAATAATGACGATAATCGCCATACAAATCGCAACAGCGCTCCGCAGCCTACGTCCGTGTCAGGCACTGTACACCTGTTACCTTCTCTTACCTCACAACAAAGCTGCCAGTTGAGTGTTACATGACCTCATTTACAGACGAGACCCCCCCACCCCCCGCGGGCTCAAGAAACTAGCGAGCTCCACTCCCGTCACACAGGCAGGAGGCAGGAGCCCTGCTCCCATCGCCCTAAAGCCCCCAACCTTTGCCCAGTGGCCTGGGACGCCCTCAGTGGGGTGGAGTCAGGGCACTGGGCTGAGAGACAAATGACCCGGGGGCAGGCAGTGTCTTCCTGGGCCTCAGCCTGCAGGTCTGCAAAAACAGGAGTTTGACCTGGAGCTTCTCCAAGGCCCGTCCTTAGGCCGTGACATTCAAGAGGCCTCGGAGGCCTGCAGGACCTCACGCACGGGCTACAGCCGAGGCTGACACAGCGAGGGGAGGCTGAGGCCTCGTGGTGGCTGCAGCGTCCCAGTGCCTACCACGAGCACACAGCTGAAGGTGCCTGCTGTCACCAGACAGGAATGTGTCTGCGCTGGACCTGGAGCCAGGACACTGGACCCTGGGACAGAGGGTACACGTCAGGAGCCCAGGCTGGCAGTCCGTGTTTCCAGAGGGAACACCAGGGACCCTTAGGCAAACACGGACTCTGACTGGGGGCGCCCAGGAGAGCAAACCCGATGGCCCGCCCTGACAGGCCCATAGCCCAGGCAGAGTTCCAGGCCTCAGGGAAGACAGTCACGTGGGGATGGAGGGCGCAGCCATTCTGGGAAAGAGGGAAGACAGAAGGAGGAGACCCTTGGTGAGGGAATGACGGGACGGGGTCTCCATCCCGAGTGGGGCAGGGGCACATGTGTGACGAAAAGCCAGACTCATCTTAGGGCCATGGACCCACCCGCCAGGGCGGGCTCCTGTTCCCAGCGGACCCCGATGCCCTTCCTCTGACATCTCTGCCTCAGGCCCCTCCCCCCACCCCCACCCCAACTCTTTTACTCTCTCTCTCTCTCTTGCATTCCTCTGGGAGCCGATCAGGGCTTGAATGACACCCCAGATGACTCTTTGCTATTAATTCCCACACAGAGAATGGGCCCCTTGTTCTCCTCTCCCGGAGGAATAGCCGTGCCCAAAGCCATCCCAAGAGTTCCTGACTTAACCCTTCTCCTGGCCACTCCTCTGCATGTCCCCACACCCGGGGCCATGGGGCCAGCAGGGGATGAGGTGCAGAGAGGGCATCTAGGAGAAACAGGGGCCCCTCCAGCCCAAGCTCCTGGAATGAAGTCCCCACGATGGGAGAGCAGGGCCACCCTCACCTTCCCGGGGGAGCCTGAGGCTCTCGCCAGACCCTGGTGGCCAGAAGGCCTCTCCCCCGCAGTGTGGGAGGCCCAGGACCTACAGCCTCCCCCCGGGCCAGCCTGATGTCTCTGGCCCCCTGAGACGCTCCTTCAAGGGGCAGCTGGGAGGCTTGGACCCTCGGCCCCACCCTGGCCCCGCCCTGGCCCCGAGGGGGTTAACAGGACCAGAGGCCCGCCCGACACCACCTGTCCGGGCAGGTCACTGAGGAGAGACAAGAGGTGCCCGTGGCCTCTTTTGATCCTCTGAGCCTGGAGGACAGGGAGGAACTGGCCTGTTGAGTCAAAACCCACCATCTCTTCACTCCCTGTCCTCACCCCCACCCCCACCAGCTTAGACAACGAGACTGCGCAGAGCTTCACGGGCCGTCGAGGCCAGCCCCTCACTGCTCAGATGGGGAAACTGAGGCCCAGAAGGGCGAGAGCACGGCCCCCGTCCCTCCGCAAGTCTGTAGCACAGCCCCATCCCCAGGTCCCTGGCTTTTGGACCAAGACACTGTCTCCTTCCCCATACTCCCTCCGTTTCCACGTTCCGCCCTCCCCTGCTGCTGTCCAAGTCCTGCAGGCCTGCTGTGCGACCTTGAGCAAATCATCTTGGCTCTCTGGGCGCTGGAAAACTCACGCACAAAGGGAACCCAAAGACCTGCTCTGCCACCAATATCTGCAACCTTTGCCTCTTGCCCCAGAATAAGGTACAGATCCTTGGGTCTGACTCAATGAGGACCGTCCCAGGGAGGCTTGAACTCATCCTCTGGCCTCATCTCCTGCCTGGCCCCAACCCAGACTCAGTGCTGTGGGAGCACGGGGCAGGGGGTAGGGGTGGGGCGGAGGGAAGGCCTCAGAGGCAGCGGCGGTGATGCTGGAAATAGAAAGAGGGAGACGAGGTGCTGGCACAGACCCGAGGGAGCAACAGGGGGACCAGGGCATGGCAGTGGACCGGGCAAGGTGGCCTGGGGTGAAACAAGCTGGAGAGGTGGGCTGGAGCCAGGCGGGGAGGACCCTGAAGGTCGGGGCAGGAAGCCCAGCACCCTTGGCCCCGAGAGCTGCTCTGCCGCGTTCGTTCGCACAAATCTCGGTCTCTCTAAGTCGCCTCTCCCCACCTTTCTCATTTTCCCAGGGCCCTCTACTCCCTGGCAGCCTCCCCAGACTTCCCGGTAGACAGCGATAGGGCAGGTGAGGGACGGTAGGGGGGTGAGCCAGAGATATAGAGAGAAACAGAGAGGTAGAGACAGACAGAAAGATGAGATTCTGAGAGCAGACCCAGAGGCTGGAGAGAGAGCATGAGGACATAGACAACTCCAGCCAGGGGCAGAGAGGGCCGGAAAGGGAAGGATGCCAAGACAGAACCACCAAATGCAGGTTCAAAATGAGGGAGCTTCCCAGAGGGGGCGGGCTGCGGACATAAAGAAGAAAAGTGGAAGTGATGGAGGGAGAGAAGGAAGTCAAAGCAGAGAGAAAAACCAGGCCGTGGACAAGAGGCGGTGACAGAAGAGGAAAAGGGAGAAAGCGAAGGTCAGGAGGAAGAGGAGGGGCGGACGCAGTGGGGGCAGCCCTGGCTGCGCTGCTCAGGCCCCTCCCAGGCTCCTCTGCGTTTCCAGCAGGTCCACACAGCCCCCATGGGCCCCTGCAGCCTGCACACCTACCGTGCTCCCGCGCCACGCAGGAGGACTCGGCCATTGGCTTTGGAGGGCCTGAGCCGAGCCTCTCAGGACACAGCAGGCAGGAGGGCACCACGGAAGTCCAGAGGAGCGGCCTGCCCAAGAGGCTGGAGATTTGAGGCTGAGGATGGGGGCCTTAGGGACCATCTCTTCCAGTAGTTCCCTCACCAGCTGCAGCATAATCACAGTGGAACTTTCAAAAGGAAATCCCACCCAAATCTACGACTTGGAATAAGACCTAGGAATCAGTGTTTACAACAAGCTCTCCAATGAGCTTGCAGCGACGCCAGGTTTGGACCACACTGACAGATGAGGAGGATGCTGGTGGCCAGAGAGGGGCTGTGCCCCACCCCAAGGTCACAGCACAGTTCCCTGCAGAGCCGGGCCTCACAGTGAGGCCTCCCCGGTCCCAGCCCGGGGTCACAGGGTGGTCCGCACAGTGCCAGGCACACAGGAAGGGCTGAAGTGGGCAGTGCCCTCTCCCTTTCCCTCTGTCCCTCTAGCCTCAAGGCTCTGGATCCAACTCTCCAGGGGGTAGCCAGGGCAGTCGCCATCCTCAGACCCAGAAATCAAATAGGGGAGAGGAAGGCATTGGGCCAGAATGGGATTTCTATCCCCCATTTCCCTGCCCCCGTCCCCCTAGTGCCAAGGCCTGGGGCTGCCAGCTCTAGCCAGAGATGGGGGTGGAGGGTGGGGCAGGAGGGAGGGGGAGAAGACACGCATGCTTCCTGCCCCCCAGCCCCCCCCACACACACACCCTCCGCTCTTTCCCTCAGCCTCCTTGGGCTCAGGGCTGGGTCCCCCGGAGCGGTGGTGTCTGAAGCTGACAGATCTGCCCTGTCCTTCCTGCCTGCTGGGGGAAGGGGTGGAGCTGGCTGGGAAACTGGCTCAGATGCCCCATCCCCTCCACCCCTTCCCTACATCCTCAGGGGCTTTAGGTGTCCCACGAAACCTAGCCTGACCCTCCAGGCGCCCCGCGTTCCAGAAGGAGGAAGAACACTGGCCTGGGAATCAAGACACTTGCCTCCATCACATGAGAGACCCTGGATGAGTCTCCTCCTCTGACCCGCAGCCTCTCCCCTCTCATCACCTCTCCAGTCCTCTCTCCACCCATCCTCCCCATGAGGCTATGTTTGTTCACTCATTCATTCATTCATTTACTGGGCACCTCTGGTGTGCCAGGCGCTCAGCTGATCACCAGGGGTTCATGAAGTTGACATCCTTGTGGGAGGAGAGACAATGAATAAATCATCTCGGGAATTCCCTGGAGGTCCAGTGGTTAGGACTCTGTGCTCTCACTGCCGAGGGCCCAGGTTTGATCCCTGGCCAGGGAACTAAAATCCCATAAGCCATGGCACAGACCAAAAAAAAAAAAAAAAAAAAAGAAGAAGAAGAACTAATCTCACAATAAATAAATAAATATATGATCATAAGTTGCAGTGAGTGCCGTGCTCTCGCCCTTCTGGGCCTCAGTTTCCCCATCTGAGCAGTGAGGGGCTGGCCTCGATGGCCCGTGAAGCTCTGTCTAGTCTCATTGTCTAACTGGTGGGGGTGGGGGTGAGGACAGGGAGTGAAGAGATGATGGGTTTTGACTCAACAGGGGGCTGTCAGAAAGGATAACTGACACTGGAGGACTGGGGAGGTGACTCTGCAGACCTTTAGGCTGAGCCCAAAGGAGAAGCCAACGAGGTGATGGTGGAAGCGCATTCAGCGGAGGGAGGGCATCCCTGGGGGCTCAGAGGCCTGAGTTTAGGGAGGTGGAGGGTGGCCACTCTGGCTGGAGTCTGGGGTTGAGAGTGGGGCCAGGTCATGCCAGACCAGGCTAAAGGTTTGGGATTTTGACCCTAGGAGCCATGAGAAGGAAACATTTATTTGATCCATCTGCAATCTGAGGTTTTATTCCCCTACGTGCACGTGTGTCTGTGGCATCTATGTGCATTAGAACAAATGGGTGAATGGCTGACCACGGAGAGTGAACTGAGGGTCCTGCCCGCAAAGGGCTAACAGGATGCTGGGATGCAGGCCAGTGGACAGGCTCTCTCGGGAGAGGAGACGTGGGGCGGGGCTGTCAGTGAGTTCTCTCCCCGGTCAATGAGATTCAACTAGCACTCACTGAGCACCTGCTATATGTTCACATGCCCAGACCTTAGCAGCTGCCTCAGGGAGACAAAACCAGATACGAGCATTTTCCTATAGAATCCCGAAACCCCTGACAGTAAATCTGAAAGCACCCCCAGATATCTCAGAGGCCAACTCTTGCATTGTACAGATGAAGGAATGAGAGGCCCCAGAGAGGGTGGCTGACCTGCCCAACGTCACACAGCAAGAGTGGAGACCTTGGCAGAGTCAGAAGCAGCTCCTCCCACTGCACCTGCCAAAGCTGAGGCACGGAGACTTCCACTCAGGGTTGTAGCCCCAAACAGGAGATCTTCAAACTCTGACTTCTCAACCTGCCACCTGGATACAAAATCCCCGTGCCTGGCAGCCTCAAGGATATATTACACTTTCTGCTTGAATCAGAGCACCCCCAGGGCTGTGCCGAGTCCTGTGCTCTTATCGCAGTAAGTACAACTCTCGCCCCTAGAAAAGGAAGAGATTTTCCTGGGTGCATTATATCCACGGCATTATTTTACCTGACACGACCTGGAAAATGCTGGGCAGCAGGCAGCAGTTGAGATGAGTAGAGAAGGCAATGACCAAAAGGCCTGCCTTTCGTCCCAGGCACCGTGCTAAGCACCCGCCCTTCCTTGTTTCTTTCACCTTTGCATTCCCATGAGGCAGGCAGTGTTATCCTCATTTTACAGATGAGCAAACTGAGGCACAGGAAGATTACAGGACTGGCGCGAGCCCGCTGCTGGTTAGTGGGGCAAGGACTGGATTTGAACCCTGGTCTCTCTGGCTCTGGGTCTCAGGCTTCTCATCACTCAGCTCCTTTCTTCATTATAAAGTGACATCGACAAAGGATAAAGTCATCTCACTGTGGGGAGGCTGTCCTCCAAGCTCACACAAACACTGAAATCCCACCGGATCACCCATTTTCACTTTCAGGGAACAGAGGTAACCTTGCGAGAGCAGGGATGCACTCACAGCACCAACCTCAAACGGGCATCCCTGGTTCCATGTACACCCAGCCCAGTCCCCTGCCATCTGGCATCCACAGCCTGGTCCTGGGCAATGCCCTGGAGGACAAAAAGGACAGGGAATCCAGAATGGGAAGACTCGGGTTTTTCCAGTCACCTCCTAAACTGGCAAACCTGGATAAGCCCCTCCCCACAAGCTGCCCAGTTGTTGCTCAGAGCAGCAGCCCCTCCAGGGACAACACCAGGAGTCCCATCTGATAAAGGCCACCCTCAGCCCTCCTCACCCATCCTTTCTTTCCTCCACCGTCTCCACTCTCTTCATCCTCACTCAAGTCTGCCTAATAGGTGTGTGGGAAAGTCTGAATGAATGAACCGACTCCCAGCTCGTCCACAAGCTCCCTGAACACAAGCTGAGCGCTCGCCTCTCTTTATTACCTCACAGACAGCCGAGGGTGGGTCTTCAGGAAACCTGGGGCAAAAAGTCCTGGCAGAGAGGTCAAGTTCCAAGACCAAACGGTCATGTGACCTCAGCCAATCACTTCCCTTTCTGCTTTTGTTTAGTGGGATGATGAACCTGCCGATGGGAGAACATCTAATAACAGCGCTTGGACGGGACAAGAAGCAGTGACTTCTATCAAACCCAAGGTCAACCGACAGCCACGCTTTGAGGCAGATCCCCGAGATGCTAATAACAATGGCTGCCATTTACCGAGCCCCATAATGTGCCAGGCACTGTCCTAAGTGTTTACACACATGATCTGCCTTAATCCTCACCCTGACTTGGAAGGAAACTGAGATTCAGAGGCATTAAGGCATTTGCCAAGGACACACAGCTAGGGAGCGGGGCCGCCAGGATTCAGACCCTGAGCTGCCTGACTCGAGAGCCCCACACCTCGCTGCCTGTGTATGTTCATCGACCTGCAGGGCACTCGTTCATCTGTATCACTGTGCACCTTCTGTGTGCCAGGCGCCGTAGAGGAAGGTGAGAAAGACAGCTCACAGACCCACAGCCCCGCAGGCACAATGTCCTGCTGGAAAGGTGACGGAGTCAGGGCACAGGGGAGGCTCCATGCCTCGACCAACAGGCAAGGCGTCCTGTGGGCGGGGCTTGGCCTGCGGGGTTCGGGCCACACAGGGTGGCGGGGAGAGGAGACGTGGCTGCAGTTTCGGTCAAGGGCGGGGGTAAAGGGGGCATGGGGGTGGTGGAGCTCTGTGCTTGCACTGAGGGGAGTGAGTGTGGCAAGGGGGTCACCAGCATCCTTGGGGAAGGGTCAGGAATGAGGGGGAAAAGGACCCCTCCCACCCCGAGCAGGGAAGGGAGCAGAAGCAGGCGCTGACCAGAAGGTTGTTCTGGTAAGGGCAGAGGCACCGGTGTCCTCATCCAGGAGCCCTCCCCCTCTCCAAACTCCCTGCCCTCCAGGGAATTGAGGACCATGCCCTACGGGACACCCAGGCTCCTCACGGGAGCACGCCACCTTCTTCTCGACTCTTAGGAGAAAGGAAGGAGGAGAGAAAAGGACCAGAGTCAGAGGAAAGGCGTTAGGAGAAGGATAAGGAGGAAGAGGAGTTGGGGTATTTTAAACAAAGATCCATTTCTTGGGGCTTCGCTGGTGGCGCAGTGGTTAAGGATCCGCCTGCCAATGCAGGGGACACGGGTTCGAGCCCTGGTCTGGGAAGATCCCACATGCCGTGGAGCAACTAAGCCCGTGCGCCACAAGAGAAGCCACCACGATGAGAAGCCCGCGCACCGCCACGAAGAGTAGCCCCCGCTCGCCGCAACTAGAGAAAACCCGCAGGCAGCAACGAAGACCCCCCCGCAGCCAAAAATAAACAAACAAACAAACAAAGATCGTTTCTTATCTGCAGCACTTAGAACTTTCAACACCCTCAAAGGCCCTGCATCTTTAAGAAGACAAAGTGGAAAGCAGTATTTCCCAAACTTACTAGACCACAGAACTGTCTCTTCAAGAGATGCCGATCAATGTCTAAGGAACACCGAGGGCCCTGAGGCAGCACCTCGGAAACACTGGGTCAGGCATTGGCCTCTTGTTTTGAAATAAAATTCACAGGCTGTTGAATCTGGAAATGCCCTCGGAGATAACCTAGCCTGCCTCTCATTTTATAGATTGGGAAACTGAGGCCTAGAGAGGGAAGAAGGCGACAGAGGCAACACAGGACCCCCACAGCCCGGCTGGGACTTGACCTCCCTCACCCCCGTTTGGCCATGGAGGACCTCGGCCGTGCCAGGGTTCTGGGTTTCCATGCAGGTCTCTCTCATCAAAGTCTGAGCTCCTCGAAGCAAGGTCTGGCCTCCAGCACCTCCCTACCCCAGCTCCTGGCTCAGTGCCCCGCACAGAGGGCACATTCACAAAAGTTCACTGCAGCGTGAGGTTTGGGGAGACACCAGGAAGGGCTTTCCGGCAGCTGGGTTCAGATGACAGGAACGAGCAGTCTCTGCTCAGGGCTTCTAAGAAGAGGGCAGAGGCCAACTGCCCTGAGGCAGCGCTGGGCACTGGCCCCGGCTTCCTTGTTCCCGGAGTGGGTGCGGTTGGGAGGGAAGGAAGACGCAGGCCCCAGGAGCTGCCTTCCTGGCGCAGGTCCTCAACCCTCAGCTTGGACCAGAAACAGGGACGGGAGAGAGCGCTTGTCGGGACAGGCCTGGAATGCTGTCCTCCCCCCTTCTCCCCCCCGCCCCCCCCCCCCCCCCCCCCCCGCTGCCACCAGCACTCAGGCCCTCCACCTCCAGGAAGCCAATCCTGCCCACCCCAACCTTCCTGATCTTTCTCCCCTTGGAACTCTGATGGCAACTCCACTCAGGGAAGACTCCCTGAGGTTGTGCTGGGGCCTCGAGAGGCCAAGACCAAGAGGAAGGCGTGGCCCTGCCCTCGGGGAGCTCCCAGGAGGAAGGGGAGACGGGCCTGGATGCCCGGCTGGCTGCGCAGTGAGGAGGTGAGGCAGCTATGAAGCCATCATCCTCTCCTCCACGGGAAAGTAATACAGGAAAAGAATTCCAACCAGGGCGTGTCCTGGAGTGCGTCCCTGAAGAGAGGGCCTCTGAGCTGGGCTGCAAGCAGTGACGACGGGGAGGGGAAACGCAGAGCAAGTGCAAAGGCCTGGGGGGCGGTGGGGGGCCGTGCCTGGGGTCCAGAGGCAGTAGAGCAGCATATGATCAGAGGCTGGGCTACGAGGGAAACTGCGGGCACCAGGCCGCGCCCTCCCATCATTAGCTGGGTGAGCCCGGGCTCATCACTGAACGTCTCTGTGCCTCAGTTTCCTTCCTAGAAGGAGAATAATGACAGCACCTACTGAGAGAGTTGTTGAGACTCCAGGGACAGAGGGGCCCGGAGCTGGGCCGGCCCACAGGGGGGCTGTGGAAGTGCGGGCCTTCGCTGTTGAGGGGCACAGCAGGAGAGGCCTGCCCGTGAGGAGGTTATCACGCACCGCCCTGGTCTGATGCTGGGATTCAACAGGCAGATTACAAACTCCTGAGGTGAACACCTGTGCACTTGAACCGAAGTGAGCCTTCCCCACCTCTCGGTCCCTAAACTACTTTTTCTAACTAACTGCGGAGCACTTACTCCACACCAGATGTGTATGTGTGTGTGTTCTTTTCTTTTTTTTTTTTTAATTTCGCCTCCCTGCATGGGGTGGGATCTTAGTTCCCCAAACAGGGATCAAAGCCAGGCCCCAGCAGTGAAAGGGCCGAGTCCTAACCACTGGACCACCAGGGAATTCCCTGTGTATTCTTATTTAATTCTCCCATCCACTTGGGATACGGTGATATATAAAATCATCAACATTTTATACATGCAAAAAGCAAGTCCTGAGAGGTTAAAAGCATAATCCACCCAAGGCCATCTGGATACTAGTGGCAGGATTTCCTGACTCCAAGACCAATGCTCTTTCTACTGCACCCGAACCCAGAAGAACACACCTGTCCAGAGGTGGGGGAGCTCCCACCACCCCCCCACCATACACTCACCCAGACTAAGCTTTTGTCTCAGTCAGTATTGTACCCTTGACCCTGACCTGTGCCCCTCAGCCCTCCCTCTTTCCAATGCACAGCCCCTCCCCTGCCACACCCCACAATTCCCTGCACACCCCAGGGTCACTGCAGTTCTGGTCTCCAGCTCTGGGGTCCAGAGCCCAGCACTCTCCCCTCTCCCTGGAGATTTTGGGACTTGCAGAGGGTCACCGCCACCTCGGGGTTCCAGAGACCCCAGTAAGGGAAAGCAAGGCCTCCCAGAGAGCTTCAAAAAGGAAACATGTCTGGACTCCATGCCCAGAAATTCAGAATTAGCCAGTCTGCAGGGGATCCAGGCTTCAATGTTTCTTTAAGACTCCACAGTGACCCTAACGTGGAGCGAGACTTAGAAGCGGTACTCAAGGCGATTGCTGGGAGCTGGTCAGAAGCGGGGAGCTGGGCCCAGGCCTGAGGAACGAGTGAGGGGACAGCCTGGCCCACGCAGGTCTCACCCTCACAGTGCCTAGAGGTGGGAAAGTGCCTTCCCTGCTCGGCCCTGGCTCTGCTGAACAGGAGATTTCACCGTCTCACCTTGGGGTGTTCTGAGAGGCAGGCCAGGCAAGATGCTCATCACCCCAGGGGACAGATGAGCCACTGGGACCCAGGACGGGGAGCCAAGGGTGGGCCTTCCACAAAGCAGGGCCAGTGCCCCGAGAGGAGGACTCGGGGAGCTAAGGGGTTAAGGGTCACAGCGAACCAAAGCAGCTCCGCCAGGCAGGGGCATCAGCGGGCTTTGGGCTTTACGTTTGACTGACAGAATTTCATTAGCTCTCCTCCTCCAGGGGCCCATCTGAGGAGTAAATCTGGGACCAGCTTCACAGAGCCCAGGTTGGATCGCAGAAAAACCCTGATACTCCTGAAAGGCCTCTGCCCAGGGAAGGAAGCCTGAACCTCACCATTATACTCTCATGTTGGGCCCTCCTTGCTGGGGAGAGAGAACAGGCCAGAGAGTGCACCAGGCATCACACCTCACCCGGAATGGGCAGGTGGGATTCAGGGTGGGGCAAGGGGGTCACCAGCATCCTTGGGGAAGGGTCAGGAATGAGGGGGAAAAGGACCCCTCCCACCCCGAGCAGGGAAGGGAGCAGAAGCAGGTGCTGACCAGAAGGTTGTTCTGGTAAGGGCAGAGGCACCGCCATCCTCATCCAGGAGCCCTCCCCCTCTCCAAACTCCCTGCTCTCCAGGGATGCACATGGACCCTTCACCCTCCCCTGCTGGAGAAAGCTGGGCCCCAGGGGCCTGCAACAGATGGAGGGGATCAGAGTTGCCCGCATGGTGGGCAGTGTGTTCACAGCACGGGGTACCCCACCCACGCACAGCCTTGGGCATCTCACGGCACTGTACCCCTGCCCCCCTGCAGGCCCACCTGCCTCATCCAGCACCTCTCAGCAGAGAGCCCACATAGCACTGTGGAAACAGGAAGAGAGGGACAGAGGGAGAGAGAGACAGAGGGAAGGGAAGAGAGAGGCCCCTTCTGTCCAGTGTGGCTTTTCTGCAAACCCAGAGCACCCACTGCCCCCCCACCCCCATCCTGGCACAGCTGGGCCAAGGAGGATAGGGGAGGAGGCGGGGAGTCGAAAGGGGAGCTGTGGGACCCCACACCTGGCTTCCTACCCTCCACAGCCACCCCTCCCTGCCCCAGGGGGTCTCAGGCCGAGTCACAGACGCCACAGGCACCACACCTCCTCGAGAGGAGGAACCGAGGGGTGGAAGGATGAGCGGGGACCCACCGGGATCGAGAGATGCCACGCAGGCGGGCAGCGGGCGGGCAGCAGCGGGTGTCGGAGACTGCTGAGGGTAGCCAGACACGACCGGCTGGAGGCTCGTCCCTCTGTCCCTCTGTCCATCCAGGGCGGCTCCTCTCTGGGCGGTTCTGAGGCCAGGCGGGCGCTGTTAAAAAGCTTTTTATGTGTGTGTGTGTTAATCACATGATTGCCGTTCACCTGTATTTCGAACAAAGACAGCTCACTGTTTCAAGGCCCCGAACAAGAGTCTGGGCACAGGGAAGAGAAGGGAGGCGGGGGGCGGGGGGGACGGGGGGGGAGGAGGGTTGGCAGCGCCGGGGGTGGCGTCGAGGAAAACTGGGGGGAGATTGTCCAAGGCCGGCGAGCGACAGAAAGAGAAAACCCTTATCAAACTCCTAATTCACTGGGCTCCGAGGGCCCAGACACACTGGCCCGATTGTCTGGCTGGTTGTGTGTGTGCGAGCGTGTGTGTGTGTGTGTGTGTTCCAGTGTCCGCTCCTCCCACCCCCAACATGCCTTCGCCTCGTGTGACTACCTCATTGTGTCCCACTACCCACCCCTCCACCCCCTTGGCCTTTCCCAAGCATGAGGCCTTGCCTAGGCCCCCTTCCCAGCCCCACTCCACACAGGACTCCCTTGGGGTGGGCCTGGGGCCTCGCCCAGCTGCTGAGGAGCTCAGAGCCATCCATGGTCGCCAGTGCGGCCCAGGCTCCATCTGTCCTCCACACACACACTCACCTCTGCCTCAACACCCACCTTCTGAGAAGAGAGAGGGGCTGCGATCTGTGGAGGAGAGGCCTGGGGAAGCCTTAGATGATGAGCAGGACAGAAAAATGGAGGGGTCACCCTGCTGGGGACGGAGCTGAGGGGAGAAGGGAGCAGAGAGGAGGAAGAGAGAGGCAGGGCGACTCCCCACTCTTTCTCGGGGTGGGGGGGGAACATCACGATAACCAGGATTGAGACTCACCCTACCAGGGTGGAGGGAGTTGGGTGCCAGGAAGTGGGGCCCCAGAAGCCTTTCAGACCTACTTGGAGAGGGACCCCAGCCCAGCTCAGGCCCAGCCTCCTGCACGTTAGTCCTGTCCCTCTACCTTGAGCCAGCCCAGCCCTTGCGGTGCTGGGTGTCCAGTGAGAGGGGACCAGGGGCTGGGGCATCTGCACTGGGCAGGGGGTGTGCAGCTTCTCCCCGCCTCACCAGGTATGGACCTGCAATCTTCCTCTCTTTCTGTTTAAGGTGAGAAAGAGAGGGCAGCCCGGGTGCGGGCAGGAGGTGGGGTGAGACGGGCTGGCACTCAACGAGAGGTCTTAGGTGAAGCGACACAGGCCAGAGCCCCACATGTGACAGAGGCTTCACCTGCCTTCTCCTCATTCCTCCCCAATCCTCTGCCAACTGCCCATCCCTCCACCTGAGGCAGAGGTGGGGGGTCCCAGTTGAGCCCAATTTTCCTTCAAGCTACAGGTTGTGACCCTGCCCACCTGCATCCATTGGCTTTCCTGGCCTGACCACCCCACTCCTACACCTCCCAGGATGGGCCTGGGGCAGCAGCGCAGGGAGCGGGCGTGGGGGGGGCTGGCGGAGGAGCCCTGAGTGTTGGGGATGAAGGAAAGCGCTGGAGGCTCCACCTTCTGCCCTTCCCTCCCTCCCCTCCCCCTCCCCCTCTCCCCCTCCTTCCTTCCCCAGCCCTCGGCAGCAGCTCAGCGCTCAGTCAGTCTCAGGCTGTCCGGCCAGGGTGGTTGGTGGTGAGGATTCAGGCTCCGTCCTGACAAGGCCGTGGCCTGAAGCTCAGGGCCCCCAGCCCCTCCCTCCCAGCCCACCAGCGTCCCCCACCCAGCCCCGAGCTGGACCGCACACCTTGGGACACGGTTTTCCACTTCCTAAGGACGAGCCCCAGACTGGAGGAGAGGTCCGAGGTGAGTGAGTGTGCAGCCCGCTCCTCCCTTCCGGGGCCCAGGCCTGGGACCCTGCGGTGGGGCGTGGGGTGGCGAGAGGCTGACACCCGCATCTGCCCCCCACCCAGCTCCTCCAGCCACCGTCGGGGCAGGCGGAAGGGAAGAAGGAAAGGTGAGAGAAAAGGTGGGAAATTCCAGGAGCCAGGATTAGAGCAGAATAAAGAGTCCGTTTTTCTTCCTTTCCATCAACAAACCTCCACCCAAGAGGAGGTTTTAAAAAAAAAAAACCCAAACCCACCCACACCAAGAGACGGTTGGGACCAGGTGGCGGGAAGACACGGAGGCGGGAGCTAGGAGGCCGAGCCAGGGTCTAGCATGTGCGCGGGGCCCAGGGTCTGTGGTGGGTTTAGGGGGAGCCGGGCAGACGCCACCTCGGGGCCGTGCCTGCATCGCGTCCCGCGCCGCGACGCCGTCGGGGCTGCGCGCACTCCTCCCATCGCACCCGCCTTCCCGTCCAGGTGGGCGTTGGACTCTTTGCGAGGACCCCGGCGGCGGGCCCCGGGGAGGCGGCCGAGGCGGCGGCGGCCGGGGGCGACATGGCGGAGGAGCAGGACCTGTCCGAGGTGGAGCTGAGCCCCGTGGGCTCCGAGGAGCCGCGCTGCCTGTCCCCGGGGAGCGCGCCCTCTCTGGGGCCCGACGGCGGCGGTGGAGGCGGCGGATCGGGCCTGCGAGCCAGCCCGGGGCCCGGCGAGCTGGGCAAGGTCAAGAAGGAGCAGCAGGACGGCGAGGCGGACGATGACAAGTTCCCCGTGTGCATCCGCGAGGCCGTCAGCCAGGTGCTCAGCGGCTACGACTGGACGCTGGTGCCCATGCCCGTGCGCGTCAACGGCGCCAGCAAGAGCAAACCGCACGTCAAGCGGCCCATGAACGCCTTCATGGTGTGGGCGCAGGCAGCGCGCAGGAAGCTGGCGGACCAGTACCCGCACCTGCACAACGCCGAGCTCAGCAAGACGCTGGGCAAGCTCTGGAGGTGAGCGCCCCCGACCCGCCTCCGGGGAGCTCCCGCGGGCCCCCTACCTGCGGGTGGATTCGGGCTAGACGGGCACTGCCTGAGCCTTTCTCCTGGGGCAGCCACCGCCTTGATGGTGGGACTGGAAGGCCAGCTGGGTGCATCGGACCCGCCCTTCCCCCAGTACCCCTTTGTGGTTGCGCTCGCTCGGATCTCCAGCGGCCTAGGCCCGGCTCCCCAGCCGGGGCAGCGGGCTGGAAGGCGCCCCCTCGCGGTTGGAATTCTGTCGGTGGCAGGCGCTCGGGCCTGGGTTTCTTGGGGCGAGAGTGAAGGCGGAAGGGAGGGAAGGCTGGTGGAGGACTCCACACCACGGGGCTCCACTAACCCCTTCCACAGGCAAGCCACTCAAGGGTGCCACTGCCGCCGGTCAGGGGGGTTCGGGGGAAACGCTTGGGAAGGAACTGAAGGCCAGGCTGGAGAGGCAGGGAAACTGAGGCAGCCAGGTGGAGGGCTGGGGGAGTGAGATGGGGTGGGGTGGGGGGGGTGCAGACAAGGAATTCAGATCCGGGTCTTTGAAAGGGTGAGGGATGGAGAACTGCTGAGGACAACTCGGCCACTGCAGGATCTTGTCCTACCCCAGCTGCCTTCTCTGTGCCCTTCTGACCACCCTTCCTTCAGGCCGGGGGCTTCTTCTTCCCCCAGGGAAGGGGACACATGGGAAGAAGCCTGCCCCTCCCACCCGGCCCCAGAGCTGCCAGGCCCGACTCTTCCCCTCCCTCCCTCTCCCAGTCCAGGCGCCATCTTCTTTTCCAGGGCCCCACCCAGCAGTAACCTCCTACTCCTCCAGCCCTAGACCGGAGAGCCCTGGCCAGGAGGAAACGTTGGTGCCTTGCCTACCCAGGGTCCCTCAGAGTCCCAGGTTCTCTGGAAGCAGCCCAAACCTCTGGGAAAAACAGCCCTCGAGGAGGCAGGCGGCCTCACCTCAGGTCTGGGGCTTAGGCTGGCCCCTTGGGAATATGTTGTTGACCAGGGCAACCCCGCCCCCCAAGAAGTCCTGGGCAGCTCAGATCGAGAGCAAGGGCTCCAGAAGATGTGCGTCTGCAGAGGTTACCTGATTCCCCACTGGACTGCCCAAGAGATAGGCCCAGAGAGGCACAGGGACCACCAAGGCCACGTAACAGCTTGGGGCAGAGCCAGGGCCAGAACCGAGGTCTCCTGGCTCTTCGTCCAGTGGTCTTCCCACACACCATCCTTGGTGACAGAAGTGGGTCACGCCTGCACTCTAAGACACGGTCAGGAGGTGGGGAGGGTGAGGGCAGAGGAGAGCAGGAGCGAGGAGCCTCTGAGCTGCAGAAAGTTTGGGCTTTGTCAGAGGGGCCTGCCACCCTCCTGCCGCTGCCCTCCCCCTGCTGGCCCCAGCACAGTGCAGATTGGCCTAGAAGGCCAAAGGCTTAAGGTGGTGGAAGGTGCGGGAGGGCCCCCAAGAGACCTAGAGGAATTCCCATCCAGCCCCCGGCCCCGTCCTTGGCCATGTGTCTGCTAAAGTCCTCGTGCTCCTTCCCGTCCCGCTCTCAGCGCTCTGCTCACCCCAGCAGGCGCTGGGCTCAGTGGCCAACCTGCTGCATGGACTCAGGGGGTCTAACCCTGCCCAGGAGCAGAGGCCAAAGCTAGCTCCTCTGCCCAAGGTCCATCCGCACTGTGGCCGGGCTCAGCCAGGCCAGTACCCTTGGTGCCATGGGACAGAGAAGAGCAAGTGAGAGACGGACAACCAGGAGGGAGACAGGCAGACAAAACAGGCCCTGGGACCACGAGCAGACCACAGTGAGGGCATCAAAGCAAGGATGGACACCCTGCTTCTCCCCCATGCCATTGCCAAGGATTTAAAATTGGACCCTCCAACGTCCCTGTCTGTCCCTGTTCCCTTAGCCCAGGCATGGGCTACCTCAGAAGGACTTGTTCCTGGCCGCCACTCAAGTTGTGCGCACAGGGGCCCAGGGTGCCCCCCAGGGGCCAACCTGGGGTGGGGCAATCAGGAAAGCAGGCACTGCTTACTCAGGACCCAACCCCAGACAATGGCAAGGATCAAAGGCTACGCTAACAGGGGGCGGGCTACCTAGAGCCTGGGTGGGGGCCCCAGGAGACATCTGTATATGCACTGGGCTGGCCAGTCTCTCCAGGGGCTCCTCCTGAAATCCCCCCCACCCCCGGCCCAGGCTCATGACTCCCAGGCTGGGGAGGGGTACTCCCAGGCTGGGGAGGTCAGGAAGGGGTATGGTTATCTGGGCAGAACTGGAAATCAGGGGCCCTATACCTGAGAAGAGAAAGACATACAGACTGTGTGGGGTGCTGGAAGGGGGTTGGGGTCAGACACACCAGCGTCCGGGTCCTGGCTCCTAAATGGCTGGGGGAGCGCCGACGGTCACGCTAACCTTCGGTGCCCGCCTGGGAAAGGACTGTTAGATGTTGTTCACGTGGTGCTGGGGGTATACAGGTTGGCCTGCCTGGAGAGAATAATTACAGCAGGCTGGAGCCTCTCCCGACTCCCAGGTCCCTTCCCTGACAGGAGCAGGTGAAGTGGCAGCCAGTGCCCCACCGTGGAAGCCCCCCACATGGGGTTCCAGTTTGGGTGGGGAACCAGCCTACCCCCTCCCCATCCCTATTCCAGACCTCGGAGACCCAGAGATGAAGCGAAGTGCAGATGAGCATGAGGTTTGTAGTTAGAGCTGTGGTGACTGAGGGCTGGCACTGGAGGCAGGATGAAGTTTGGGATTGGGTTTACGTGGTGGGGCAGGGCGGGTTTGGGGTCAGGAGAGAGCCTGGAAAGAGCCGAGATTGAAGGTCTGGGTGCGGCTGGGTGGTTTGGGGGTGAGGTTAGCATTGGGCTAAAGCTGGCCATCCCCCCACCCCGCCCCCGGGCTAGATTTCTATCGAGGTTAGGGTACTGCTGGGAACTAGCACGGGAGGTGCCAATGGGATGCAGTGTTGGAATCTTCCCTCTCTTCTGGCCTGTGCCCTGGCTCCGTGCCCCCTGCCATTTTCTTGCTGATTCACATCCGGTTGCCAGCTGGACAGAGGGCACAGGGAAGGTTTGGGGTGGAAGAGGGAGTGCAGTGTCCCCAGACATCCTGGGAGCCTCTGTGCCGGGGCCACAGCTGGCTGAGGCGCTCTCACATGCAGCTTCTCCCCTCACCACACACACACCATTGGGCCTGCCCCACCGACTCCCCTAGGCTGGCTGGGGGTGGGGGGTGGGCACAGCTGGGGTGAAAAAGGCCGCATCCCACTCCCTCACTCCTGAGGCCTTGGTCTGGGGTCTCCATCCCATCACTCAGCTAGAGGGACCCTTGGAAAGTGAAAGTTGCACTAGGGCTGGGCCGGGTGGCCTAGGGGGAGGGCAGCCAGGGGAGGCTAAGCTGCAGAGGAATGCCGCTGCCCGCTAGGAGGTGCCTGGTATGACCACCCCCTCCCATCCTGGGCAGGGAGGGCTCAGCCTTCTGCTGACTGGGTGAAGAGGGCGCCCACTGTGGGGGGGGGGGCGGGCAGCTGGAGAGAGAGGCCCTTTGGGCCAAAGGACAGAGCTGCTCCCACAGAGTGCCTTATGTCTCGGAGTCTGAGTGTGTGTTCTTTCCCCTGAGCCCCTCTTTGAGGTACCCCATCCTGCCCTCCTCACCCTGAGCAGCCAAGCCCTGAACTCCCCCTGCCCCAGCCCTGGCCTGAGGCTGGAGTACCCCTGCTTGAAGTGGGCAGGGGTACTGTCTTCAGGGGCTGCCTTCCATTGGCTGGGCTTGGACTGGGGAGGAGGTCTGTCTGCCCCTGTCCAGGGTCTCAGAAGAGAGTCTAGCTTCCTTTACCCTCTGTCACCCCCCTGGACAAGGAGATCTGATCTCCCCCAGGAGGCAGTGGCTCCTACATAGTAAGGGACACTCACATCCTGCCCCCTAGGCCCCACCACACTGGGATTCACAAAAATCCAGATTCTAGAGTTGAGGGGTTCCACGCCAGGTCCTCCTGTCCACCCACCCCACAAGCAGCATTAGAATTGCACCTGTTACTCAAGGTGCCAGTCCCCCATCCCCAGGTCTCGTGCACAGCGCTTCACAGCCATTATCTTGGCCAATCCCACACCTGGTGAAGTAGGTATTATCATCCCCGTTTTATAGGTGAAGAAACTAAGGCTCAGAGAAGTGACTTGCCCACGGTCACTCAGCTAGTAAGTAGCAGACACTGGACTCTTCCCCCTGACCATGCTGCTTCTGTTTGCACACCTCCAGTCCCAGGGAGCTCACCCCCTAATGAGGCAGCCAGCTCCACTTGCAGACAGCTTTGATGACGAGAAACATTTTCTCTTCCTTGAACTGAAGGAAGCTCTATGCCTCTTGTAAGCTCTATTCTAACTCCATGCTCAGGGGCTGCCAGGAGCAGCAGGCTGATTCCTCTCTCACACTCCAGCCCCCGAGAGATTTGGGGCAGCGATCACTGCCCCCTGAGGCTGTGGTGCCTTGGGCTCACATCCTCCAGTCCATAAATCAAACGGCACAGCCCCCTGCCCGCTGGGCTCCCCGTCCCGGGGCCTCATTTCTTCTAGGGCAGACACTTATGATGTCTCCCCCTCTGCTGCCTCCCCCAACCACCCCACCCCAGGCTGCTGAATGAGAGTGACAAGCGCCCCTTCATTGAGGAGGCCGAGCGGCTCCGGATGCAGCACAAGAAGGATCACCCAGATTACAAGTACCAGCCGCGGAGGCGGAAGAACGGGAAGGCGGCCCAGGGAGAGTCAGAGTGCCCAGGCGGGGAGGCCGAGCAGGGCAGTGCTGCTGCCATCCAGGCCCACTACAAGAGCGCCCACCTGGACCACCGGCACCCGGGCGAGGGCTCCCCGATGTCAGATGGAAACCCTGAGCACCCCTCGGGTGAGCACGGAGCTGGGAGCTTGGGTTGGGGGAGGCTGGGCGGTGGGGAGAGGCAAAGGCTGGCTGGCTTGAGACCCGAGGCTCTGGGAAGGGCTGGCCCGACTGGGTGGTTGCCCAGCTAGGGTGCAGGGGCCCAGAGGGAGCTCAGTGGGGACTCAGGTGTCAGGCGAGGCGGCTGGGCAAGAGGGCTCTGACCAGGACTGATAGAAGAGGCACTGCTTTGGGGTGAAGAGACCAGTTAAGGAGGCCATGGAGGCCAGTGGGGGAGTTACACCAAAGAAAAGTGGGACAGGACGATTTTGAGAAACAGGAGAGCAGATGAAGGGGAGATCACTGCCTCTTTCCCACCTCCCAGTCTGATGGGGGAGACACGGCATGTGACATTGAGCACGTGCCATGGATGAGCCAGACACAGGGTATCTATCCTGTTTCCTTCTCATTAATGATGATAACAGCTAACATTAACTGAGTACCTACTGTGTGCCAGGCACACATGCAATCACTCTAAGCTGTGATGAGGCGGTCACACTGCCTGGGGTCAGACCTCAGCTCTGGCAAATCACTCTCATTTTACAGAGAGAAAACTCTACAGAAAACTGAGAGTAACTTGCCGTACAGCTGAGGTCTAAGCCCAGGTGGTCTGGCTCCGGGGCCTCTGCTCCACCACAGCTGCCTCACTTGTGTTCGTAGCATACAGAACACCGTGCTTGGGGTCAGGCACGTTGGCAAGTCTCAGTGAGCAGAGCTCTGCCTTCAGAAGACACGCTCCGAGTACTCCTTTGTGCCAGACCTGGAAGCAGACACCAGGCATACAAACGAGAAGCCACGGTCCCTGGCCTCAGGAGCCCACTCTAGAGGGATGAAAACAACTGAATTAAGTACAGGATGAAACAAGTGCACACAAAGCCCATGAGGGGGCATGACCTCTAGGGAGGAGGCATCGACCTGTCCACCCAGTCGGTCTCCAGAGATACCCAGCTACCCACCAGACTCTGGTCAAGGAAAGCTTCCAGAAGGAGGCCATGTCTGAGCTGCTTGCTATCACCTTTGTTTTACTAATAAGGAAACTGATGAGAAGATAGGGGGTCTGCCCAGGGTCACACAGTAAGTGGCAGAACCAGGATTCAAACTCAAAGTCTAGACACTCTGGCCAGCACAGGACTCAGCATTGCCTCTGGTCTGATGGAGGTACAGGCCTGCCCTCGAGGAGCGTCTGGTTTCCGAGACCATGAACATGTTCTCTCTCCGATGGGGTCCTCAATCCAGCCATTCCGCCCTCACACTCCTTTGGAGATTCAGGGACACAGACACACCAGAAGACCTTGGACCTTGTACAGAACAACCAGTTCACTGTATTACTGTAGGCCTGGGCTTTCTCTTCCCCTTCAACAGCTCAGCTACTCCTCCTCAGTGAGACCTTCCCCACGTCCCCAGGGCAGGGTGAGCAGCTTCCTGCGCTGGTCCCCTGAGCCCTTCACACATCCCCTCATCACAGCACTTCGGATGCTGCCCTCTAGCCATGTGTGGGTCCCTGGATCTCCCCCAAGACTAGGAGCTGTGCAGACAAGGACCCATTTGATTTACATTTGTATCCCCTATGCCTGGCACAGTGCCTGGCACTTAGCAGTGCCCCCTAAGTGTTTGCTGAATGAATGTGTGAATGAGCAAATGGACAGACAAAGGAACGGGGTAGAGCAGGTCACTTATCTCATTGCTCTCCTGAACAGGCAGGGAGAAAGCTGGAGGAACAATGAGACAGCGCGGTGTGTGATGGGAGCTGAGAGCATGGTCGGGGGCACTGGGTCACAGGGAAGGTTTCCTTGAATAAGGGGCACTTGAGGTGGCCTTGGGAGGAAGGAGTGGGTTGGAGGTGACACATCGCTGTTCAGGGCCCAGGGCTGGAGGAGGCCCAGGCAAGCCAGCAAAAGCGATGAGGGCAGGAGAGGTCAGCAGAGGGAGCAGCCAGCAGAGGCTGAGTGTGCTTAAGAGAGAACAGGCGAGCCGAGACCCACAGGCCAGACCCCATCGGGCTCAACAGTTAAGGAACAATGGGAGCAGGCAGGGAAGCCGACTTCAGCTGGTGTGAGGAAGGGCTTTGCAGAATGAAGCAGGCTTCTCCAGGAGGTGGGTGACGCGGGAGTCCTATTTTGGTAGGAGACAGGACTCATTCCTAAGATTGGGGCACTTCATAAATAACTGGAGATCAACCCAAGATCATTACATAATTACATGCCACCTCGGGCTGCCCAAACGTGTAAAACTTGCAGGGTCACGCAGTGATCAGTCCTCAGCCTCTGGAGGCATCTTGTCTGAAAGTGAACCATCAGAATCCAGCAGCCTCTGACCTCGGTTCCTGCTTCCTTTCTCTCTGTCTCCCTCCCCTGCAGGCCAGAGCCATGGCCCGCCCACCCCTCCGACCACCCCAAAGACAGAGCTGCAGTCGGGCAAGGCAGACCCCAAGCGGGATGGGCGCTCCATGGGGGAGGGCGGGAAGCCTCACATCGACTTCGGCAACGTGGACATCGGTGAGATCAGCCACGAGGTAATGTCCAACATGGAGACCTTTGATGTGGCTGAGTTGGACCAGTACCTGCCGCCCAACGGGCACCCGGGCCATGTGGGCAGCTACTCGGCAGCTGGCTACGGGCTGGGCAGCGCCCTGGCTGTGGCCAGTGGACACTCTGCCTGGATCTCCAAGCCTCCAGGTGTGGCTCTGCCCACGGTCTCACCACCTGGTGTGGATGCCAAAGCCCAGGTGAAGACGGAGACCGCGGGGCCCCAGGGGCCCCCGCACTACACTGACCAGCCGTCCACCTCGCAGATCGCCTACACCTCCCTCAGTCTGCCCCACTATGGCTCCGCCTTCCCCTCCATCTCCCGCCCCCAGTTTGACTACTCTGACCATCAGCCCTCAGGACCCTATTATGGCCATTCAAGCCAGACCTCTGGCCTCTACTCGGCCTTCTCCTACATGGGGCCCTCACAGCGTCCCCTCTACACGGCCATCTCTGACCCCAGCCCCTCAGGGCCCCAGTCCCACAGCCCCACACACTGGGAGCAGCCAGTATATACGACGCTGTCCCGGCCTTAAAGAAGGCCCTGTCACCACCACCCTCGCCCTGCCCCTTTCCCCAGCCCTCGCGCCCTGTTCCTCGCCCATCTCAGGCCCGGTGGCGGCTGTGGAGGCAGCTGCAGAGGCTGACAGCTGAGGGAAGGCCTTCTGTCTGGCCCACTGCCTTTGATGACCCCACCCCGTCCTATCCAGACTCCAGCCCAGGCACAGCCCTGGGCTACTCGGCTGGGCAGAGGAGAAGGAGGTTGCTTGTTGCCCCAGACTGAAAAACGAGGGGCTGAACCTTCCCCCCAGGAATGACCCTCGATCCCAGGATCTGAGCAGGCCCCGCTCACCCTCCTCTGGGAGGAGGGGAAGCATCCAGGGTCAGATGGGAATTGGAGGCCTTGCCACTCCTGTGCCCATGTTTCCTCTTTCGTGGGCAATAAGGGGACTGACATAACCCGTGCCACCTGCGCCATGTGCCTAAGAGCAAGGCCAGCCAGAGACCTGCGTCAGCGCCTGCAGCAGGCTCCGTCTGCCCCGCAGGGGCCGAGGACAGTTCTGAATAGCCTCGAGGGAGAGGGGGTGGGGGGGGGAGCTCAGAGGGAGGTCTCCTCAACCCTTCAGTGCCCCCTCCCCTCCTGAACACAGGAAGGGATTGGCACAGAGGCCCCCAGATCCAATTTCATGCCAGTAACCTCATTCTTTGTCTAATGGAGAAAGAGGACCCAGGTCCTACTCCACTACAAGCTCCCAGATCTTGAGGCACATCCCAGGAGATGAGGAGGCAGGGACCCCAGGATTCGGAGACAATTCACAGAGCCTTCCTCCCGGCTCCCCGCCAACTCCCTCTCCCCTCACCAGGCTCTGTGGCCCCTGCTCTGTCAGCCCCAACTCCTTGGGCTTCCCAGAGTTATAGGCTGCTCAGGCCCAAACCCTCGGCTCCAGGGGGAGACCCAGGGCCCAGCACCCAGGTTGCTGGCAGCAGGCTGAAGACACTAAACTCCTGACATGTACATTCTGCCCTGGCCTTTTGCCCTTTGCCTCCCAATGGTATTTGAATAAAGTATGTAGCTCTGTTCTGCCCCTATCTTCCTGTTCTGCAGCCCCCCAATCCACATGTAACTCATTACTGCCCCCCTCTTATTTATCTCAGTAGCTCCCTCTCCCCCTTCCCCTCTGCTAGGTACTCTAGCCCCTATTAACTCTGCATTAAGCATTCTACATAATAAAATTAAAGGTTCCGGTTACCTGCTTGGTGGGCCTGACCTGGCCTGTCTCTTGGTCTCTTATCCCTGTACCTGTGCTTTTTCAAACACTTTCTGAAAGTAGCTAGGGGTAGAATGCAAAGAACAGACAATCCAAAGGTCTCCTCTCTCCCAGTGCAGCAGGTTAGGACAACTGGCATCACAGTGGGGTCAGTGTGTGCTCAGAACTGAGGCCTCAGATGCGAGCTCTGCCCCCAGCCCAGCTGTGCCCACACTGCAGGTGGGCCACTTGCTGACCCAGCTGGAACTCAGCGAGAGCGCCTTGCAAGCAGCCCTTTCTCGCCCAGCGGAGAGGGGCCTTGCACAGAATTCAAGGAACAAGTATTTGAAAGGGAGATCAGGCCTCATGTCTTGCTGTCTGCAGTCAGCAGGCCTGGTCCTTTAGGATGGGTGGATGGGCCTTCTCTCACTGTGCCCTCCACTTGCCACCAATAACACACACAGGCGCACACACACACACACACACACACACACACACACACACACACACACACCTTGTCCAACACCAGGATCTAGCCGAGTCCTCGTAGCAGGTGCCTGTGTCTAAGTGTAAACCAGGATGGCAGACATGCCATCTAATCCTTCAGGGTTTCCTCCCCAAAAGCTCTTTCCTCAACGGAATTCCAACCTGCACTCTGGCGCCAGGAGCTCCTCCACCACAGTGACAGGGAAATCTCTTCCCCTCTTCCCCGTGCTCCATTGATAGACACCTCCAATGGTTGGAAGTCCTTCCTTGCACTCAGCTCATAGTAACAGTAATAGCTACCATGTACTGGGTGCTCCCTGGCCAAGTGCTTTATATCCTTCAGGCCTATGAGGGAGTGGGTCCAGTCGTTATCCCCATTTCCCAGATGGGGACCTGACACTGCGAGGTGGGTGCTGAGAAGTGCTCATGCAGATTTGGAAGCCAGCTGACTCCAAAGCTTGCGCCCTTAACCATCCCTCCCACCTGCCCTACTTCCGCTTGTAATCTAAAGCAATGATGCTTTCACGGCTCCAGGCCAGCATCCCCAGATCTTGCATCTATTTCTTCTGTCTGTGGGCTCCAGCCCCTCACCTCCTAGTCAGGACCTTGGGCGGGGTAGGGGGCACCAAGAACTAGCCCAGTCCTCCCGAGTGGCCAGACTGCCATCTGGAAGCTATGTCACGCAAGCTCTTCAGGCCACTTCGCCAAAACCGCTGGCTCCCATGAAGCGGAGTGGTAACCACAAACCCCTGCTCTTGTGGATAGAACCTGCGGCCAAGTCAGACCACCTGTACACAAGTGGTTCTCCAGTGTTTTGTTGATGTGGTGCGTTGTAGGTAAATGCAGGATTTTATGTTCACCTTTAACAGATTTCATCTTGTTGCATCTGACCATTTCCCCACCTACATTAAATCCTTCAGAATTCTGAATCCAGCTCATAGTTTTCCTGGGCTTTATGTCTGAAACTTGAATATCCTCATTCAGGTCACTAATGAAAAAAGGTTGGAATGAAGAGGGACATGCCCTGTGTACACCACTAAAAACCTCTCCATCCATTGTTAACTATACTCTTAGGGAAAAGACTGTCCAATCAATTCTGAATCTAATTTTATCACCTTGAAGTACACACTTCTCCATCACAGCTGCACAGAAAGACTGCCTGATGCCTTGTTAAAATCAAGGTTCACTGTACCTGTGGCATTCTTCCAACCTACCAGACCAGTAACCATTGAAAACAGAAAATCTGGTTCACTTGGTGATATTCTTAGAAACCCTATGCTAGCTCCAGGATCCTTTTATTATCCAAGTGTTTTCAAATATGCAATAGCCTATTCTAGAATTTTGTTAGGGATCAACCAGTACCAACCTTATGTGCTCATAATTCTTACAACCCACCCTTTCCCTCTACTGACAAGCAGGACATTAGTCCATTTCTGGTCTGTTCAGTATTTCCAGTCTTCTCCTGTGCTCAGTGGGATTGTGGACGTGGAGCTGGCAGGGCAGGTGGGAGGGGCTACATCAAGAAGATGAAATCACCACCTCCAGGACCTCGTGAGGCTCACTGGAAAGTCACTGGGGATACGGGAGAAGGGGAAATGGCCCAAAAGAACAAATAACCCGACAGAAGTCGGGAGACCTAGCTTGTGCTCATGCCTCAGACCTGAGCTTCTGGATGAGCTCAGGCCTCAGTAGCGGCTCCACATGTAAACAGAGAAGGGGCAGGTGTATCGGGAGAGGGCTGAGGGGACCATGCCCTGGCCTGGCCAGCTGAGCTGGAAGGGGCTGACTCCGTGAAAGAGCAGCAGAATGGGAAGGGGGAAATGGGAGGAAAAACACCCCTCTCTCCAACTCCTCTACACCCTATCCCCTAAGGGTTAACCCCCTCCCTCTCCCAGCCGCTTCTCTCCTCCTCCACCCAAGCCCCATCTCCCTTTAATCACATCTGATACTGAGCGGTCCAGCAGGAACAAAGAGACCATTTAGAGAAACGGGGCCAAGAAAGTGACCCCCGCACTCTGGGGCGGCCGCCTGGATGCCAGCACAAAGGCGGCATTTCAGAGCTGAAATTTCAGCACCCAACTTGATTAAAGGATTCCACAGGCTTGGAGGAGGGTGGAAGGGGGTGCGAAGTCCACTGCTCCCCCAAATTAACCCTTCTCCAGAGCAGCAAACACCCCTCCCGCTCCTGGGGATGCTCATCACTCCCACCCTGTCCAGGGGGCACCCACACCCAGGGTGCCTGCCTCTTGCAGAGGTCAGGCAAGCTCCTCCTCTTCGTGGAAGGGGAGCTGGCAGCAGAAGGGAGGTCAAGGCTGGAATATTCAGGAAGCCCGTTTTCCCTTCTATCCCTGTTGGTGTCAGTATACACCCTCTCCCTGTCATTTGTTCCCCCCACCCGCCAACCCCGAGAAAGGGAGGAACCAGCATGATTGATTGGGTAAGCAGAGTGAAGAGAACAGGACCCATTAGAACCTAGGGCAGAGAAAGGGGAGCTCCAGTCCTGATTTAATGTCACGCCTTGAACCCAGAAGCCCTGCTCCCCTGCCCACCATCATCCCAGCACCCATCCTAGTGAAGGCCTCGGAGGAGCAGGGGCCCCACACAGAAGGGGAAGGACATCTTCCAGAAGCTGGGAAGGAGAGGGTATGGGTGTGGCAGACCAGAGAGGTGGGTCATGAAGGATGGTGTGTGGGGAGTGGCCTGACGAGCGGGGATCGAGGGGGGGGCGGGGGAAGGGAGGCGGGGGTGGGCAGGTGCTCGGCCCTTGGTCCAGCTGCTGACTTGCCCGGCAGGGCTCTCTCGGGGAGGGCAGGAGATCACTGCATCCCCAAGCTTCCTGCTGGGGCACTGGCTCCTGAAAGGGGATCCGAGCCCACGATAAGAGGCTCGAGGCAGGTCCTTAGGAAACAATGGGTGGCTTGATGAGACCTGCTCTGTGATACTCCTGAGAAGGGAGAAGCCCCTGCAGCCAGTCCCCACTGGAAAGGAAATTGGGGGTTTCCGTGGCAACCAGCTCCCTGGGCACAAAGGCTTGTCTGTCTGCTGGGAAGGCAGCTGAGGTGTCTCCTGCAGCAGCCTCTGCTCTGGTGGACTACGAGATGGAGGGAGGGACGTGGGGGAGCCACAGGGGGTCAGGGCCCCTGGTGCTTCCTAAAGAGCTGACAGTCGCAGGGCCACTGGGATGGGTGCACCCTCCAGGCAGCAGGGCGGAAGAAGTGGGTAGGCCTCCCAGGCAGCTGGAGGCGGAGGGGTTGAAATGTTGAAGAATTTATTATTTACACGAATAAAGAATATGAGACTAGGAACTGGGGCTGAGGCACACTAGGAACTGGGGCTGAGGCACAGTCAGGAAGACGATTCCGGCTCAGTCGGTGATGATAAGCTCGTCTACCCCCCAGTCTTCATAGCTCCCGTCAGGCAGGTAGCGGCGAATGATGATGGGAATCTTTCGGGCCCTGTGGCAGCGGAGAAGTCAAGGTACATGAGGGCTGGTGACCCCAGCCCTGCAGCAGAGGGACAGATGTGCAGAATGCAAGGCAAGAGAAGTCTCAGCAGCATCCTCTTGAGACTATGAATGCACTTTGTAGGAAAGGAATTACAACAAAAAAAGTTCCTGCATCTCTGAGTGTGGCACTTGAGTCTGGAAGGGCTCTGCCATCCCATGGCTGAAGGGAGGAGGGGGAAACGTAGAGGGATGTTGGTAAGGCCAACTGCAGTAGGAACAGGGAAATTCGGACAGACAGCAAAGGTCTCATCAATGTCCTCCCCTCCGCCTTTGCCTGCCCCCTCCTCCCCCTCCCTCCTCCTCCCTGCAGGGCTGACTCCCAAACAAACTAAGGGTCTACAGGAACAAGAACCACACTTCCCCATCAGGGAAGTGGGGGAAGGGTGAGCAGCAGAGAACCCAAGGGTTGCCTCCCAGGGCTCTGGAGCAGTGAACCATGATCTGGGCGACTTACTTGAGCTCTTTCATGGCGATGAGCAAGGGATCTGTCTCCCCCTCCAGCTCCACCATCACGGGGGCACACATCCTGTAGGTACAGGGACAGGTGTTGGGGGAGACTACAAACACAGGGAGAAAGGCCCAGCATGAAGTCGGGGGGGAGCTTCACAAACAGGATCAGATCAGCATCCCAGTCCTCACCCAGAAAGGGCACCTTCCAGGGAGGCGGGCACAGCGGATGCGGAGCGGCAGTTCCAGGGCACTGACAGCGAGGGTATGCGAGTGGGAGCCTGTACGCTAGACTTAAACTTTGCCTCCAAAGATACTGAGTTTCTTCCCCAAATCTCACTATCCTCATTTGAAAATGAAGACAAAAAGCCCTGCCACGCCCACACAACAATGATGCTAAAGCACTACTGGAACAAGCAAAGAGCAGGTGGCATGGCTGCTCTCAGCCCTTCAGAGTACTGTATCTGAGGTGAGCACGCTTGTTACTTCTGTCTCACTGATGAAGAAACTGAGGCACAGACGGTCAGTAACTTGCCTAAGGACACACAGCCAGTAAGTGGTAGAACCAAGGTTTGAACCCCGAAGGCTCCTCCCTACTGTGCTCCACCACCTCCCATTATTTTTAAAAGCTGGTGATTCACAAACTGAAGCCCGGTACTGTGAACGGGACAAGTGTGGGCTTTCATCACTGGGCCGTGTGACGTGCGTCATGTCAGCTCCCCTGCCACGGGCCTCCCCCAGGGCCCATCACAGACTCCTGAGCCTGCAGCCACAGCAGAGTGTTCCAGCACAAAGGACCCGCACGTGCAAAAGCTCGCCCTTCTGACCACTCTAACTCGACCCCCCAGCCCTGCCTCGGGGCCCAGCTCGCCTCATTTTCCTTCTCTGACTTGGCAATACCCCCAGGGTCCTGCTCCTCCAGCCTCTACACAGGGCCTGTGGTGGGGCGCTCACCTCCTTGCCACCCTTCCATGACACCCCACAGCCATCAGGCAGGCAGAACCTCACCTGGCCCCTGCTTACCTTTCTAGTACCTTCTCATGCTACCTGCCTATATTTACCCCACATTCCAGCCATACCAAATTACTACAGTTCCCTAGACATACCCTGTTGTTTCCTTTTTTGCATCCTCGTACAAGCTCTTCCTCTCCCTACAGGCCTGCAAGAGGCTCAGATGTCTCCACTCGGGAAAGCACTTGCGGAGGCCTCAGTGCCCTGACTCATTTTACATACGCTTCTCTTGGCACCACTACCACTACACTGTGACTACGTGTTTGAAGTTTTCCAACGAGACCTGGTGGCCCAGGACCCCGAGCCCTAGCACAACACTTGGCCCACAGCAGAGGCTCTAGAAACAAACAGGCCAGTTCTAGGCCCACCTCCTCTAGGAAGCCACACTTATTGATTCCAGCTCAAGTTTACACTAATGGATCCCAAACCTAATAATCATCAAAATTACTGGGAAAGTATGCTAAAAATACAGGTTCCCAGGTCCTTCCCCAGACCCTTCCCCCTCACTCTCTAGTGAAGGATCCTGAGAACCTGCATTAGCAAAGCTCCCCAGGTGCTTCTCATAACCAGCCAGTCTGACAGCCACCAGTTCACACTAAATAATCTACTAATTTCATTGCTAAATATTCTGATGTCTGTTACTCCCCAAAGCCTGAAAATTTCCCAAGGGCAGAGACCAGGTTCTTTAACTTTCTCTATATCCTCTCTCAATAATTATTTGAACTTCCCCAAAATGTAAACCTTTAAAGAATGGGGCAAAATGCTTTCCCTGATCTGCATATGCCTTATTTCTTTCAAGATACGAATAACTCAACAGCATTAATTCATCCAGCCCTACTATGTGCACAGGAAGTGTGAGAGTGTGCCCGGAACGTCTCCACCTGTGGCAACCATTCAGCCACCAGGTGGGGCTAGTGAACCAGAGAGAGGTTTCATCCACAAATATCCAAGAAACATCTGTTCAGCATCTACTAAGCGCAGAATTGCAGGCCTCGTACTCAGGATAAGCTCCAGCCCTGGCTGTCCAAGGGCTTACAGCAGCCGGGGAACCACCAGACAGCACCCTAGCCCTCAGTCGGAAAGAGCACTATAGACTAGACTAAGCTAGACCGAGGCTTGCTCCCCGAGGAAAGCAGGACCTGGGCCTCGGTAGTGTTTGAAATGCCTGCTCCATACTGTCCACCAAATGCAAGCCCATCTTCTGAACCTGTCACTCAATGAACCAGTGACATCTTTTCCCGTCTTGTGCCCCAAGCTACTTGCCATTCCCCCACTACAATCCATACATGCCTGCCTCTACCTGGACCTTTCCTAGTAGTTTCTGGCACCTGGGATACGTTCAAAACCACCTCGCTTTAATTCTCATCTCTTCGTGAGGCTTCCCCAGTCACCCCTGCCATTACTCCCTTCTCTCTTTTGTTTCTCTTGTAAAGCAGCAATCCCATCCGCCTTGGGTTCTGGGTATTTAGAACGGGTCCATCTCTCCCACCAGACTGTAAACACCTAGAGACCTGGGGAATTGTGATCATCTCTGCACCCCCGACAGGTGCAAGCACTATATCTTATTCGATGCTGACAGACTTTAACTTGCATACAGTCTGTTTGTTTGAAAAATAATTTACGAATTATTCTTTCTGCTTGATCATGTTTAGCAGACGTAAGCACTGCCCAATCAGTGCTCTGCAATGATGGAAATGTCCTCTATCTGTACTACCCATTACGGTAGCCATAGGGAGCTACTGGGCTCATGAAGCGTGGCTAATGAGACCGAAACACTGAACTTCTATTTAGTTTTATTTAAATTTAAAAGACCAAATGTAGCCAGTGGCAACCATAACTGCGGTGCAGGCCTAGAGGATCCTGACCCCAGCGATACCAAAATCATCAAACTGAGTGCAGCTCTCATTTCACCCAGACCAGCAAGGAGCACAACCAGGCTGGCAGGACGCCTACTGCTGCCAAGTGGGTGAGGAACGACGCTGCCCGCCCATAAAGCCCTCTGTCGAGGTGAACACGGTGGCCACCTTCACTCCACGAGACTGGAGGAGATGAAGCCCAATGCTGTCTAAAAACCTGGGCGGGGTGGGGACGGACGGATGCATAGACTGAGCATCACCACTCCGCCAGCATGCGTCGTCCCACAAGTCTGGCCCCAGCTTTTCTTTCAAGCCTAGTTTCGACTACTCCCTACTTGAAGCACCCTCTCCTCTAGGTACCCACCATTTCCCACAGCAGCTTATAAGAGGTCTGGGGTAGGGCTCCTTTCCCCGGCATCACGTTTCCCCGCGGAGGATGTTCCACGAGAGCCACAGTAACATGCCCGTTCCCTCTCTGTCTTCCCACTTACTCTCGCCACAACGGAGGAGGAACTCATCTGACAAGGGAGCCTGGCGGGGAAAGCACGCATCTGTGGTCCAGCCTCTTCAAAAGTCCCTGCTTCCTCAAAGCCGCCTGACCTGTCCTCCACGATGCCCACAAGCTTAGCAGGCAGGCTGACACCTGCACACAGGGCCGCTGGCGGCGGCAGTGCCCAGGGCTGTTGGGGTGGACACGGAAGCGTCGCACGTTGCGATCCCCACCTGCCTACTGCTAGCTCCTGAATCCTGTTCGTCTTCAACTAGCTCCAAGCTTGGGAGACAAAGGAAAGGCTGCTAATTTCCAATCCCCAACGCCCCCCCCACTGCTCTGTGCCTTCACATTTCCAGCGGGACCTCTACATGGAGGGCTCCCCCACTCCTCTGGGCTGGCCCTTGTCTATCGACTTAAGAACCACCTTAAGCCCAGGGGGGCGCTGCCGCAGCACCCCCAACTAACCAGCCCACGACGGTCGAGGGCTGATCTTACTCTATTTATTTATTTATTTCCGCTTCCCTAACTGACAGGCACTCGTTACACTCTGTATTCTTATCACTATTCTTCCACTGTACTGTTATCTGACTTCTCAGATGTTTATGTCCGGTTTCTCCACTGGGTCACAAACTCTCTGCGGGCAGGGGGTCTAGCACAGTGCCTGGCACACAGGGACAGCACCACCCTTGTTCAGCGTGTGAGAAGAGGGAAGGTCTGTGGTCAGGTGCCAGGCTGAGCCGCACCAACAGCGTGCAGGCTCCCCGTAGCCTGTCTGATGGAAAAGATGGTGAGGAGGCTCATACTCACGCGATCTGAAGGGCTCGGGTGCCCAGCACACGGGCTCGCTCATACTTGGTCATATATGGTGTGGTGATTCGCTTCTGGTTGGCCTGCGGTCGCTCTCCAGAAGGGAGGATCTCAACATTCTCCTGGCCCTCCTGGACACCAAGGAAGAAAGAGGGAAAAATCTCAGGATGCATTATCGGGGGTGAGGGGCAGGATGACGACGACAGCGATTATAACCACCGCTACGCTACTGCTTATTACGTGCCAGTGACCTGCAACTGCCTTATTAACACCTCATTTAATCCTCACAATAACCTGATGCGGTGGGGATTACAATGCCCATTCTAGAGGCTTGGAGGGTTAGCTAACTTGGCCAAAGTCTCAGACCTAGTAAAAAAGGACTCATGATCAGGGAGTCCAAAGCCAGCTGCCTCATCCAGAAGAGAAGTCCTTGAGCACAGACAACAAATCACCCTAAGAGGAAGAGGAACAAGCACCCCATCTTTACATATTCATATATTTAACAATCACTTATTAAGCATCTGTCATGTGCCAGACATCATAATAGGTGCTGAGACAGAAAGCTAAGAGTTTCTGCTCTCAAAGAATACATAGTCTGGGGAAAAAGACAAGAGTAAACAAAACAACAAGTGCTATAAAAGTATGTAAGTGTGATGTAAAAGAATGAAATTAGAACACTCCCTAACACCATACACAAAAATAAACTCAAAATGGATTTGAGACCTAAATGTAAGACCGGACACTGTAAAACTCTTAGAGGAAAACATAGGCAGAACACTCTTTGAAATAAATCACAGCAAGATCTTTTTTGATCCACCTCCTACAGTAATGGAAATAAAAACAAAAATAAACAAATGGGACCTAATGAAACTTAAAAGCTTTTGCACAGCAAAGGAAACCACAAACAAGACGAAAAGACAACCCTCAGAATGGGACAAAATATTTGCAAACCAATCAATGGACAAAGGATTAATCTCCAAAATATATAAAGAGCTCATACAGCTCAATATTTAAGAAACAAACAACCCAATCCAAAAATGGGCAGAAGACCTAAATAGACATTTCTCCAAAGAAGACATACAGATGGCCAGGAAGCACATGAAAAGCTGCTCAACAACACTAATTATTAGAGAAATGCAAATCAAAACTACAATGAGGTATCACCTCACACCAGTTAGAATGGGCATCATCAGAAAATCTACAAACAACAAATGCTCGAGAGGGTGTGAAGAAAAGGGAACCCTCTGGCACTGTTGGTGGGAATGTAAATTGATACAGCCACTATGGAGAACAGTATGGAGGTTCCTTAAAAAACTAAAAATAGGGTTTCCCTGGTGGCGTAGTGGTTGAGAGTCCGCCTGCCGATGCAGGGGACACAGGTTCGTGCCCACATGCCCACATGCCGCGGAGCAGCTAGGCCCATGAGCCATGGCCACTGAGCCTGTGAGTCCGGAGCCTGTGCTCTGCAACAGGAGAGGCCACAATGGTGAGAGGCCCATGTACCGCAAAAAAAAAAAAAAAACTAAAAATAGAATTACCATATGATCCAACGATCCCACTACTGGGCATATACCCAGAGAAAACCATAATTCAAAAGACACACACGGGCTTCCCTGGTGGCGCAGTGGTTAAGAATCCTCCTGCCAATGCAAGGGACGCAGGTTCGAGCCTTGGTCTGGGAAGATCCCACATGCCGCAGAGCAACTAAGCCCGTGACCCACAACTGTTGAGCCCGCATGCCACAATTACTGAGGCCTATGCACCTAGAGTCCATGCTCCACAACAAGAGAGGCCACCGCAATGAGAAGCCCACGACCACAACAAAGAGTAGCCCCCACTCGCCACAACTAGAGAAGGCCTGCACGTAGCAACGAAGACCTAATGCAGCCAAAAATAAAAAAAAAACAAATAAATAACTTTATTTAAAAAAAAAAAAAAAGACACACGCACCCCAATGTTCACTGCAGCACTATTTACAATAGCCAGGTCATGGAAGCAACCTAAATGCCCATCGACAGACGAATGGATAAAGATGTGGCACATATATACAATGGAATATTATTCAGCCATAAAAAGGAACAAAATTGAGTCATTTGCTGAGACATGGATGGATCTAGAGACTGTCATACAGAGTGAAGTAAGTCAGAAAGAGAAAAACAAATATCGTATATTAATGCACGTATGTGGACCTAGAAAAATGGTACAGATGAACCGGTTTGCAGGGCAGAAGTTGAGACACAGATGTAGAGAACAAACATATGGACACCAAGGGGGGAAAGCTGCGGGGGGGGTGGGAATGGTGGTGTGCTGAATTGGGCGATTGGGATTGACATGTATACACTGATGTGTATAAAACTGATGAGTAATAAGAACCTGCTGTATAAAAAAATAAATAAAATTTAAAAATTAAAAAAAAAAAAAGAAGTTCCTGTGCATGTAATCACACCTTATGTACTGTTTTCTATATAGCTTCTTCCACTCAATGTTATATTTGTAGATTTATCCATTCTGTTGTGTCTACCAGTACTTTGTTCATTTTCACAGCCATCTAGGATTTTATGGTTGGAATATACCACAATCCATATAATCGTTCAATTATAATGAGCATTTGGACTAGTTTGCTATTATGCTATGAATTTTCTTGTACATGTCTTTTGGTCAACATAAGTATGCATCTGTGTTGGGTATACACCCAGGAGCGGGATCACTGGTCCCTAAAAAATATACATCTATACTCCCCTTTAGTACATAACTCCACAGAGTTTTCCAGAGCGCTGGCCCAATTTACACTCGGACCAGAATAATATAAACGTTGCTCCAATTGCTCCACATCTTTCTTCTCACTTGGTGTTGTCACTGTGAGATGTCTGCTTTGTCTGGTTTAATCTGAGCCATCTCGGTGGGTGTGGAGTGGTGTCTTGTGGTTTACTTTCCAGTTTCCTGACGACTAATGATGTTAAGCATCTGTTTTATATATTTATTAGCTATTTGGATATTCTCTTTTGTGATGTACCTGTTCAAATCCCTTGCCCCTTTTTGTATTGGATTTTCTGCATTTTTATGATTGATTTGTAAGAATTCATTGTATAGATGTACTTTCTCAGTTATATGTTTTGCAAATATCTTCTTTAACTCTGTCTTTCCTGTTCACTCATTTACTGGTTGTAATTTAATTCATCCAATGAGTGCCATTTCACTAATTTACAGAGTTGTAATTGTGTGTGTGAGCGTGTGTATTTAAATAAATAAAATGGAATATCAAAGCACTTCAAAAAAAAATTAACCAAAAAAAAAAGTATGCAAGTGTGCCACAAACTTAACAAGAAAGTGAGAGACATCTACCTCATACTGGGGGTTACGAATACAGTCCAGAGATGAGACTTGGGCTGGTCTAGAAGGATGAGTAGGAGCTGCCAAGCTAACGAGGAAGGAAAGGGCATTCCAGGCAGGCTGAAATGCATGCGCAACAGGCACAGAGGAGGGAGAGAATGTACTAGGTCTGGACACCTAATTGTGGAGTGTGATTAGAGCAAAAGGTGTGTACAGGGTTATAGGCAGAAGAATAAATTCTATAATAAAGAATTAACTCAACAAATATTTACTGAGTGCTTACTACATGTCAGATAGTATTCTAAGCACTTGGGATAGTGCAGTAAGACAGATAAAAATTCTTTCTCCTATAGAACTTACATTATAATGAGCTGAGACAAACAGTAAACAAAATTAGTTAAGTACAATGTGTGGTATAAAAACAGAGAAAAGACAGGGCGTGCCAGGGTGGTGATGCTGGAGGAAGGGGTTAATGTGGCAATTTTAAACAGGGTGGTCAGGAAGGCCCCACCGAGGTGACATTTAACAAAGACCTGATGAGGCTGAGGAGCAGGTCGCGTGCATACCTAAGGAAAAGGAAGAGGGAACAGCACAGTCAAAGGTTCTGAGCTGGGGTCTCCCTGGCATGACAGGGACAGCGAGAAGAGATAAGGTCCCAGAGGGAGCAGGTGGCCGGATCCTGGAGGACCTTGTACATCTTTTTGGCATTTCCTCTGAATGAGCTAAGAAGCCACTGGATGCAGATTCTGAACAGAGGAGAGACAGAGTGACTTAAGATTTAAAAGGATCGCTCTGGATACCTTGTTGAGAATATTCCGTAGGTGGAAAGGGCAGAAGCAGAGAGACCTTTCAGGAAGACCAACAGTCATCAATCACGTGGTAGGGGAAGACGACGACTCTGGCAGCAGAGAGGCAACAGCAGACTGAGGGCAGGAAACCCGGCCACACGTTTCCGCAGTAACGTGGGTGAAAAGCAATGAAGATCCAAACCAGGCTGAGACACGAGGAATGGAGAAACGAAAACAGGACCGAACCACACAGAGGAGGCAGAATCAATAGGACAGGGATGGAAAGGGATCAGAAGGACAGAGAAGGAGGTTTCTGACTCAGAGACATATAACCTCAGAGTGCCAGGCAGACAGGAAATCCCAAGAGGGCCTTCAGCTTCCCAGCCTTAAAAAAAAAAAAATCGAGGGATCACTCTCTCTCCAAGAGACATAAAGCACTTCTCCCTCCATCAGTCACAAGGGACAGAAAGCCCTACTTTATCTATGACGCTAGTAACTCATTCACCTAGTTGCTCAAGCTAGAAACATGGGAGTCATCCCTGTCATCTCCCACTTTCTCAGCCCCATGTCCAAACCACCACAATAGCTCTTTCATCCGTTTTCCCATCACCGACACTACCAGCACCCAAGTGCAAGCTACAGGTCTGACCTGGAGGTCTATGAGAGCTCCCTAATTGGGCTCTCTTTCACCCTTGCTCCTCCTCAATTCACTCCTCACTGGATCATGCCGCTCCCCAGCTCAAAACTTGTCAGTGGCTTCCCGATACCTTCACACTACAAAATCCTGTCTGATCTTGGCCCTTACCTCTCCAGCCTTACCCCAGGTCACTCTCCCCCTTGCTCTTTATGTAGCCCCACCTTGCAGAGCTCCTGGTACATAATAAACATTCAACACATGTTTGCTCAATGAATGAAGGGAATATTTCAACTGTCAGTAAGTTAACTGCCCCAGAAGCCATGCGCTGTGCTCCAAGTGGACAAAAGCCTTCAGGCCCACCCTGAGGGGCTCCTCCACTACCCAGGACTAGATCTCTCCTCACTCTAACTGGCGGTGCCCTGACCACAAACGGGAGGCAGATGCATTCAGTCAGTCATCACTGGCTGGGCTATGCAGCAGCTTGGGCTGCAGAGAGGGGAGCCCAAGGCTAGATACTGACCTCCTCGGCATTCTCCAAGTCATCTAGCCCTTCATCCTCCTCCACGTCATCAAAGTCGTCGCCATCAAAACTGTACAAGAAGAAGAAGCCAGTTAGAGCACGACTTAGTAGAATCAAAGAGGGCAGAGATCTGTGTCTCATCTGAGTTACTAGCATAGGAGGCACTCAATAAATATCTACTTAATAAGTGAATCACTTAATAAATCATTAAGTCATTTGAGTTTCTCGTCTAAAAAAACAAACAGCTTACTTTTCTACTCCCTCCTCACAGAGCCCTATTTCCATCCTCCCCTTGGGAGCAAAATTCTTGCAAGAGTTGTCCATCTTCACTGTTTCCGATTCTTCTCTTCCCATTCTGTCATCATCTCACTCCAAAGCCTTTCACCTCCATGATTCCACCCAAACCATCCTTTCAAGTTTGTTCATGTTTTCCACATTGCTAAATGTGATGGACTATTCTCGTTCTCATTTAGCCTGATGTGTCAGTTGGCCCACAGGACCACTTGTCTCACTCAAAACACTCTCCTCACTTGACTGCAAGGACACCTCACACTCTTGGTGTCCTCCCACCTCACTGGCTACTCCTTCTCAGTCTCCTTTGCCGGTTTCTCCTCTCTTCCCCCGAAGCACTCCATGTTGGGATGCTCTGACACGCAGACATCTCCTCTTCTCTACTGACACCCGCCTGAGGATCTCCTCTGTTTCTCAGCTTTGACTAATATACTTATGCTGAGAACTCCCCTATTTTTATCTTCAGGATAGACCTCTCCTCCAACACCACACGTCAGGTAATCTCCTGGGCTCTAGCTTCCAAATAAATCCAGACTTCAAAACCACTTCTACTACTATCACCCTAGTGCAAGTCACTACCTTTTCTCACCTGGATTACTGCAAGCCTCCCAGACCTTTACGACCTCAAAGTCTCCCCAGACCCTCCTCGGGATTACTTCTATACTACAGACCTACTACGCAATTCACACGACCCGGCATTATGTCTATGGGCCTGTCCCCTCTTCTAGAAAGGGACCCCACCTGGAGAGCAGAGACTATACCTAATACACCTATTAGGTATTGACAGAGAGCCCGACTCAGCGGAAGTTTGCTGAAAGATACCTTTTTCAGTGATCCTCTCTGGACCCTCGAGCCAGGGTCTTTCTGTGCCCAGCCTCTGGCCGGGTCTATGCTGCCGGCTCACCGCCCTACCCTTCTCCAGCTCCGCGGGCCCCCTCAGCACCCCCAGTGCCCTCAGACACTGCCCCCCGACACCTGGCTCCTCAACTTCCTTCGACCCAGGCTCCCGCTTCACCCGCCCCTTGCGAGGCTCCGCAAAAGTCACTTCGCTCCCGCACTCACTTGTCCTCGTTGTCTGACATGACACCCGCGGCACAGCTACCGGGCTCTGCGCCCCAGACCCGAGCGGAGACCAGCAAAGAGCACGCCTCCGCCTCGCTCGACGCCAAGCGTACTCTGCGCCTGCGCCGTGACCTAGAGGTAATCACTTCCGGGAGGCAGGCGCGGCGATAAATGTGCGCATGCGCCGAGCGGCGCGTGCGCGTTACCATGGTAGCCAGACAGGCTAGCTGCGGGCTCTAGTCGCTGAGATCTCAAAAGTATTTCTGCGGCGCCCCGGCGCGGGTGCTGCTTCAGAGCCCTGGTTACGATCCGCTGAGCGCAGCCTCCGCTCTCTGTGGGGAGGGACCACTCAGCCGGGGTCTTACTTTAGGGTGAGGTTTCCGTTTAGGCGTGTCACCCAGCGGGCACGGTTACCCTAACGCCCCTTTCCTCCCGAGGGGACTTCTCTGACACAGGCGCCAGGTCAGGTTGAGGTCTCTGTACGCGTGTGGATCTGCCAGTGGATCTGTTCTGGGTGGGAGGATCGGGCACTGTCGCGATGTTCACAGACGGCATCACGATTCTCTTGCGACCCGATCCCTGCTCCCAAACTATGGGTGGTGTTGGGGGTGTGGGAGCAGAGGTTGGATCTGGGAGACAGTGGGTGTGTCGTTGCGTTTTTCCCTCCTCAGAGCCCTCCATGGCTTCCCAGGAGAGGGTGGAGACAGTGACCAAAGGAGCAGGGTTCTGGCGCTGCCCCAAGCCGGCCACTTACACCCCAGAGACCTGCGAGCTGCTCAGAGGTCAGTGCGTTAAAGGACACAAGAAGAGCGGCGGTCACAGTTACTCTCTGTAACTCAGTTCTCCCCTGCATGACTTATGGTTTAGTAATTGCTGTTTCCATTTTACATATAAGAAGCCTGGAGTTCAGAAAGATTCAGGGGTCCTACAACTTGGAAGTGGCCAAAAGTCAAAGAACTAAGAATTTTAGAGTAGTTAACTCCCCTGCGTCCCTTAGATCACACGTTCAATTTCCCCAGGGAAGCTTTATTTCCTCCCCACCCGCCACCACAGTGCAACCAACTGTTAGGCGCCAGCACTCTACCAAATACCTTTTCCTTTGTGGGCTTAATAGTCGGATACTTAGTAGTCAATTTCCTTCATTGGCAACCTGTAGTCAGATACCTAGTGTGTCCCGTTGAATTAACATTGAATCAACATCCATCTGCCCCTCGAGTTCATGAACTCCATCAGGACAGGATGCCTGTTTTGGCTACATTTGTAGCTACAATTGTAGCTCCAGCCCCTGGCACATGCTTAATGAATTCTTGTTCATTCATTCCTTCATTCACTCAACAACAAAAAAAATTTAAGCCCACTATGTGCTTTAGACATCGTTCTAGGTGCTGAAAATACAGCAATAAAAAAAAAAAGAAAAGAAAAACAAGCAAAAATTCTTGGTCCCATGGAGCTAATATTCTAGTAGGAAGGTAACAAATAATAAGGTACATAGAACTTAGGTAGTGATGAGTGCTATAGAAAAAAAACAAAGCAGGAAAGGAAGGGAATTCCCTGGCGGTCCAGTGGTCAGGACCCGTCGCTTTCACTGCCAGGGGCCTGGCTTCAATCCCTGTTCCGGGAAACTAAGATCCCACAAGCCGCAGTGCGGGGGCGGCCAAGTACTCAAGTGCTGAATGGGGGCAGGAGGTGATACAATGTTAAATTTCAGTGGGGTGAGATAAAGGCATCTGCTTGCAGCTCAGGAAGCCTCACTGAAGTGCTTTGTCCTGCAGTGATGATGAAGGAATCCAAACTGACAAACTTCCAACGGCGCCACATCATGGACACCATGAAACGTAAGAGGCCATCTGCAGAAGCTTCCAGGGCAGAGGGATCCTATGCCACATTTTTCATGCTTCTCCATATTAAGGAGTAGGGGACCTCATTTTAAAAGAGAAAAAAAAATTGAATAGTATTTCTGACTCTTGCTCCTGGGGAACTGACTTTGCAGGGTCTTTGCTTCTTCCCCCGACGTGGGTCACAGCACATGAGCCCCTCCTGCAGTCTGGCTCCAGCCAACCTTCCCAACAGATCACAGCCCATTCGAGACTTCCTGCCCAGCCAAATACTCTGAACGCTGTCAAGTCTACAAACTAATCCCGCCCTCTTACACACATACCATATGAGCTCGCCAGAGGAGAGGACTGTGTGTGTCTCATTCATAGATTTTTTCATTCATAGCTTAGCTGGCAGGAACAAGATTACTGGCAGGCTTCCAACTTAGGAAAAGTATGCAAAACCTTTCCACAGCTCACCTCTAACCACACATTGTATTATTTATTTTCAAGGAAAACAAAAAAGTGAATGTACATGGGCACAATAACAAGGTGCTCTCTAAGATCTTAAAAACAACCTTGCTTTCTGAGATTTAACTGAATCAACACGTAGTGGATCAGAACAGAGATCTGTAGAGTTACCTTTAAGAGGATGCCAGAAGGTCCAAACCTGCCAAATCTCACTTGAATCTACCAATAGCTATTGCCGTCTCTCCAGAAAGAAGGTACCTATCAGGAGGCATCTGGTCAACCACAGAGGCATGGGGATGGGAAAGTCAGAGGGACAAGTATCGACAGTGCCTGCCCAGCACTGGCAGAGGGAGGGAGGCTCCGTCAGACCAGTTCAGAAGTCAGATCTCCTTCCTCATTGTAGACAAGGACAACTCAGGCCGCCATTGCCTAGCACCACAACACAGCTGAGTCACATAACTCAATCTCCATACTCAGCAATCTACTAATCACTTGGGGTCCCCTATAACATGACTACAAAGAATATGCTAGAAATTCCACTAAAAGTAAGTACCAGGAGACCAAGGACTGGGTCTGCCTTGTTCACCATGGTACCTTGGCTCCTAGGTGCTCAACATTAGTTGAAGGACTAATTGCATTAGTGGTTAGGGCAACACAAGTCACCGGTTTGCCTGGAAGTTTTGCTCTCCTTAAAAGTTTTTTCTTTAAAATAGTGCCTCCAAGCATTGGTGTTGAGTCTGGTTTCTTCTCCTAGAATCATCTCTCTATTCCTCTCTTCTTTTTTTTTTTTTTAATTTATCTTATTTATTTATTTTTGTCTGCGTTGGGTCTGCTGCGCGTGGGCTTTCTCTAGTTGCGGCGAGCGGAGGCAACTCTTCCTTGTGGTGCGCGGGCTTCTCATTGCGGTGGCTTCTCTTGTTACGGAGCATGAGCTCTAGGCACACAGGCTTCAGTAGTTGTGGCACGTGGGCTCAGTAGTTGTGGCTCGCGGGCTCTAGAGCACAGGCTCAGTAGTTGTGGTGCACGGGCTTAGTTGCTCTGCGGCATGTGGGATCTTCCCGGACCAGGGTTCGAACCGGTGTCCCCTGCATTGGCAGGAGGATTCTTAACCACTGTGCCACCAGGGAAGCCCTATTCCTCTCTTCTTAACCAAGTCCTACTTGTTGGTTTGAGGCTTAGTTCAAATTCTGTTGCAAGCCACAAATTCCTCTCCTTCACCTGAACTCCCAGAATTACTTGGGCCATAATTATTTACTGAGACTGAGCCAAAGGAAGAGGTAGCATTTGGTACTGGACAGGTAGAAATAGCAGAGAGAGTAGGAGGAACATTCTAGAAAGCACAGCATCTCTTCAGAGAAGAGAGATAAACCATGGTGTGGCCCTAGGTAGAGGGCGTGAGAAGGGAAGGGTAGTGGGGAATAATGGCAGCTCTATCCTTCCGGTTCCTCAGGGCAGACACCTCAGAGACATCCTGTCTCCTCTTTCTCTTTCTCCCAGACCCCACATCCAACCCATCAGCTGTCCTGTCTGCTTGACCTTCAAACCATATCCTGACTGTGACTACCTGTACCCTCGACCCCCAACGCTGTATTTTTTTTTTTTTTTTTTGGCCGTGCCGAGCAGCTTGTGGGATCTTAGTTCCTGGACCAGGGATTGAACCCATGCCCCCTGCAGTGGAAGTGCAGAGTCCTAACCGCTGGGAAGCCAGGGAAGTCCCAACACTGTATTTTCAAAGGCAGCTAAAGGGCTCATGTCATTCCTCTGCTCAGAAGCCTCCGATGGCTTCCCACCACACACACAGTAAAAGCCAGTCTTTCCAGAGGCCTACGAGGCCCGGTGTGTCTCTTGCCCTCCGTGACCTCTGACCTCTAGTCCCACTACACCCCACCCCTTGCTCAGTCCGCTCCTGGCACCCTAACCTCCTGGCTGTTCCTCAGGCACTCCAGGCACATTCCCACCTCAGGTCCTGTGCCCTTGCCGCTCCCTCTGCCTGGAATGCTCTTCCCTGAAACACCTGCAGGGCTGGCCTCTTACCACTTTGGGGTCTTTCCTCAAATGTCTCTGTCTCCGTGCGGCCTTCCCTGGCTACCCTGTTTATAACTGTAAATCCTGCTCCGACACACCCTGTGCTCCATCGCTGTACTGTCACTAACGTACTATATATTTTACTTGTTTTATCATCATCTACACCCCAGATGTGCGTGCCACGAGGGCAGGGCTTCATCTTACTCACACTTTACCCCCAGTGCCTTGGGCCTGGCACAGAGTACACGCTCAATACGTATTTGCCAGATGGATGATAGAAGGCTGGAAATGTAAGGGAGGTAGACAGGGGCCAGATCAGAACAGTGGCTGGGGACTGTGCTGAGCTGGGCTTTAAGGCAATTGAGAGGAGGGGCCAGTCAACCAGGTAGGAGGTGACACATTTGGCTGGCCTGGGGGAGGAGCCCCAGGTCTGGGTGGGTCAAGGCAGTGGGGATGGACAGGAGGGACCATCCAAACCACCCCTCCCTGCCCATGTAGCAAGCAGGTTTTAGGGATCCATCTATAGAAACCAAAGCACCAGGACGAAGGCTGGATGTACAAGAATGTTTATTACATCATTGTTTGAAATAGTTTAAAAAAAAAACAAACTGGAAATTGCCTGCATTTCTGAAACTAGGAGACTCATTGAATAAATAATGTTTCTAAGGACTAGTATACAGCTATAAAAAATAAGTTATATATAAATGGAGTGATCTGGAAAGATGTCCATGATAGACTGTTAAGAGTCTATTACTGAATAAAATACAGTATGATCCAGTGTTTGAAACATGAATCTTACATATGCACACGTATCTTTGAACATGTTTATGTAAGCAACAAAAAGAATGGGCCGAGACCGCCAACTTGTTACCATGGCTTCTCGTAGAGGGGGGCTCGGAGGGGAGAAGGGAAGACCCTTCTGTACTGTTTGACTTGTTATAACAGGTAGGGACCGCTTTTATAAACTAAAAAAAAAAAAGCCAGGAGGGCCCCCCCACCCTGACCCTTCCTTCCGCAGGAGGAGACACTCTCCCCCTACAGTGCAGTCCAACTTCCAGCCAGAGGGTGTTGCCTTCCAAGCAGCCGGCCCCAGCCATCTACTTGCCTCCCATCCTGGCCGTCCGGTCCCACCTCCGGCCCGCCAGCATGTGCCAAGCCAACGGGGCCTACAGCCGGGAGCGGTTCAAGCCCCAAGCCACCCGTAAGTGAGGGGCCTCCACTAGAGCCCCTCTCCTACCGCCCTCCGAGGGGGTAGGGGGCAGGGAGACTTGCAGCCCGCAGAGCGCGGAGCGGGCAGCTAATCAAATTCTCACGTTGTTTATACCGATGCTCTTGAACCTCAGCACATGTTAGCTTGGGGGCATTCAGGGTGCACGGGAAACCAGTTAGGTGCTCGTTTTCATACATTTTTCCAGAACTCTCTTTAACCATTAACTGGTTTCCGCCCATCTCTGATGAATGTTCGGCGGTCAGGCATCACGGCCACTGCTCTCTGAAGCTCACACGGTGCCTGGAACCCAGGGCTCCTCTGCGCTGCGGCCTATTTCAGGGAGTCGTTCCCCCCCACCCGTTTCTACTTGGCACCTGACATGGCTCTTGGGCTAGCCCCTCCGACAGCTCCCAGGCAGCCTCCCCATCCCAGCTGCACTGCGGCAGTCACTGAGTTTTCTTAGCCTTGCTCTGCGCCCGGGCAACGTGTGGGTTTTGACGAAGTTCTCTTGTGGGTCCTTTCAACCCCTTCCTGCCTATCATGACTGACCAGCTCAGGGGCACCTAGGGTAGAAGGTGCTGGGTTTGCAGAAGCCCTACCCACGTTACCCTGGAGCGAGCCTGCCCAACTGGGAACACGGACCATGAATGGGGGTGCTCTTCACGCCTTAACTAGGCCATGTCCGGGCCCAACAGGAGATCTGGAGAAGGAGAAGCGAAGACTCCAAAATATTTTTGCCACCGGGAAGGAGCCAGTGGAACGGAAAAAAAAGCCCCCTCCTGTGCGACAGGAGAACCCAGCCCCTGAGCTGGACCGGTTTGAAGAACGTGAGCCCCTGATGGGCCAGTTACGCTGGGGAGGGGAGTGTGTGTGGAGGGGGGAATCCCTGAGGGGCAACCGCAGAACTGCTTCCTGTTCCCAAGAAAAGCAACCTGCCGTCCCTGCCATCCCTCCTGGGAGCCCGAGGGCCCCCGTTGCCCTGTACACTGACGGCCCTTTCCCTTTCCAGTGGTAAAGGAAATCCAGGAGAGGAAAGAATTCCTGGCTGACATGGAGGCCCTAGGGCAGGGCAGACAGTACCAAGCGATCATCCTTACTGAAATCTCGCAGGTAGGAGAAGCAACAGGGAAATGGAGCCGGCGGGGAGGGGGCGATGCACCCCTGTGAGTGTGGAGGACGAGATGTGAGCAGGAATAAAGGGTCAGCTGCGGCCATTTCGGGAGTCCGGCTCTAGCCTCCCATCTGCGATGGCTCCTGGAGTTCCTTCCCTGATCCCCAGCTTTCCCTGATGCCCTCTGCAGAAACTACAGGAAATGGAAGACCTTGACCACAAGAGGAGTGAGGAACTTAGGAAGGCTCTTGCCACCACTTAATCTGCCTCCGGAGGGGGGCGGGGGAGCCCAACCTCTACCATTGGAGCCCACCCCCTTGCCAAGCAGGGTCACCCCCAGGTCAGCCCACCCACCCCAGCCTTCAGCCATGTAAATGGTTGTATAGCATCTGCCCCCACCTAGGGCACCCTGCACATAGCACCCTAGAAAATGGACCACGTCTCAGAAAACGAGCTGATTCTCCTTGAGACTCTGCCCAGGGATCCTCAGTCAGCTGAGCCTCTGAGACCAGTCACAGGTACAGACACATACACACACACAGAGTCTTTTCTTGGGGAAAGCGCCACACACACAGTGAAAGCAAGGATCCAGGTCTCACCATCTTGGGTGTATGTCTAAGGGCATCCACTGGGCTCCCTTCCCACGGCCTCACCCACTGCGTGTCCCTGTGTCTGGCACGTTAGGTTTTCAGAACTTAGTAATGAATATGATTCCTTTCTTCCTACCTGTCTTAGGACCTACTTATTTGACTTCTTACAGCTTTGGGCAAATATTTAACCACTGTGATTAACAGGCTAATAAAACACATTTAACGTAGGTCATTACACACACCATTTTGTTTTCAGAGGGATAAACCTTATTTGTTCAAGGGGTTAGAATTTTCCAAGCCCAGTTGGTTTCTAGCTGCTTTGCACATTTCAAGTGAAAATGGAACGAAGGCTCCTGGAGCACCCCATGGCCGGGCACGACGGCAGGTGCCGGTGTCACTCTCAGCTGATTCTCAATAAATGCCTGTGATGGTACATTATCCCTATGTGAAAACCGGGGCTCACCAAGATGCTATGACCAGAGTCATTTAACTAGCAAGTAGCCTACTCAGGATTAAAAGTTAGCTTTCTGTCTTTCCACCAAACGCACAGCCCATAGAAAGAAACCCAAAGGGGTAGGAGGGACCCAGACGGAAGGGGTCCTGCGTTGGAAGTTCACTCCCAGCCTGTGCGGTCTGAGCCCAGCAGCCTCATCTCCGATGGCTCGCCTGTGCGGCCTGCCTCAAAAGGCTGCTGAGGAGACATCCACCCCCAGGAGCAGCGCCCCAGGCCTGGCGCACGGCACACGGCAGTCCCCGTGTCTTGACAACCACAAGCCTTATGGTCTCCAGTATTCTGTCATTTTTCTGTCCCCATAAATCAAAGTATTTCAGAAATTTCAACCAACCATCCCACTTGGAGGGATTCATATAATCTTCTCAGGCCACATGACCCAAGTCTGGGTTTGCAGAATAAACACGGCCCTGCAGCCTCAAACAGACAAACAGAGAGGACCAGACCAAGGGCTGGGCTCTGTAACACTCCATGAGAAGCTGTATCCACACACCCTCCAGAACCTGAGGGCCAAGGGTGCAACATGACGAGGACAGCCGCCCTCCACCTCGAAGGCCCCAGCACGTGGCCCAGGGGCAGCAAACCAGAGAACCCAGGACAGCCCGGGACAAAGTCGGCCCCCCCGTGACACCACAGCAGCCTGCCCTCGATTTAAATTCGCATCGGTTGCCGACATTTACAAATCACACACACGCACCATCGGGATTTCCAGTTTCTCTTGAAAAATGGAAAGATCTGGCCCCACTGGGCCCACATCCCACAGGCTACAGTTGACTTAAATGAGGAAGAACTTCCCCTCTAGTTGTGGCGTATCCACCCCCATTCACCCCAGTCCCCACCACCCGGGTGTCGGGGCCGTCCCTCAGGACACACCCAGCCCGGTTCACGTGCGTCACCTGCCGCTGGAGTTGGTGACCCCAGCTGCAGGTCAACAGGCATGTCAGGAAGGAGGCGGCCGCGGGCTGCACAGGCGCGGGAGCCACCTGTCCCTGCAGAGGAAGGGGTCCTGCTCGGGGGGCAGGCAGTGAGGGCCAGGGCCCCCAGCGGTGGACAGCCCCTCCACGCCCTCCTGGGCAAGCAGAGACGCCGGCCTCAAGGCCTGGCAGAGGCAGGGAAGAAGGCAGGCCTGGCGAGGGGAAGGCGCCTCGAGGCTGCAGGGCACTGGCGACTGAGGTGGTCTCCATTTATTGTCGGGGAGGAAAACCCTCTCAAATTAATACAGTACAACCTCTCCCCACAGGTGGGCTGAGGGAAGGGGGCCCTAGAGGCACCCCGGAAATAGCTTACAGCAACAGTGCTTTGACCAAGAGCTGCTGGGCACACTCTGTGGGGGGAAGGTGGTGGCCCCCATCGGCTCCTCCGCTCCCACAGCCATCCCAGGGGCCGAGCGACCATGAGTCCTTCGGCAGCAACAAGTCGGGAGAGAACAGACAACAGACGAGTGTGAGAAGACAGGCTGGCGATGACCACCCGGAGTGGGTCCACTGCGCCCCAGCCCTGGGGTGGCGGGGAGAGCCTAAAGGAGGGGCCGGGCCGCAGTGCGGTAAAGGACCAGGGTTAGCACCTACGGCAGCAGCCCCGCCTGCTGCTGACCTGGCCGAGGGGCGGGGCCAGAACCGCAGCTGGGGCCTGCGTCCCCGGGACCCTCCCTGCGGGGGCTCAGCACTTGGCTCCCACCCACCCCGGCACGGTGTCCTGGACAGAGAGACCTCCTACAGAATGAGGGGAGACGAGGGAAGCTCCTAGAACTCCGAGCAACACAGGGAGGGATCTGTCCAGGCCCATTCGTGTCTGAGGACACAGTAACTACCTCGAACTTAATTAAGAGACTTCATAAATAGAGGTCCTGAGTGAGGAGAAAGAGAGTGAGGGCCGCCTGCACCGAAAGGAAGACAGAGACTCAGAACCAGGGCCGGGGCGGGAGACCCAGGCCAGAGGCCCGCCCTGGGCCCACCTCGTGGGCAGAAAGACCCAGAGACTCTGACAGGTAAGGCTCCCCTCTGCACGTGGCACAGAAGGGAAGAGGGACCGAGGAGCTGCCCGGCACGGCAGGCCAGGTGCTGTGGGACGAGGGCGGGTGTGCTCGGCTGCGGCTGCTCCCCGGACCCAGGAGCCAGCTCGCTCCCTGGGTCAGTCCCAGCATCTGGGGTCATCACAGCCAGGCTGGGCAGGGCTGAGGCGCAGCTGCCGGTGGCTCAGAGGAGAGGGAAGAAAACTCTTTGGCCCAGACGAGCCAGAGGACCCTGAGGAGGGAGAGGCCATCACCCAGAGGCTGCCTCCCCTTAAGCCGTCTTTCCCCTCGACTGATCCTGCAGGGCAGCTGGGCGTCCCTGGCAGAGCACAGCCCGGGCCGAGCCAGGAGCGGCGGGGTCCCCAGCTGGCAGCCCGCACTGTTAGCTCTCGTCTCCCGGGGACTTGCTCTTGGCACCGCGCTTGTCTCCTAGCAGCTTCAGGACCTTCATGGTCTTGAACTTCCCCTTCTTCTTGCCCTCGGGTTCAGCCTCCTTCTGGAACTCTGCAGAAGGGAGAGGAGAGTCGGTCGGGGCAGGCCGGGGGGTGGTGGTGATGCCTAGGAGCGCCGGCCAACAGGCTCAGCCCACCGCTACCCCCTCTCCGGAACCGTGCGCCCCTTCACCTTTCTGAGCTTCCAGTTCTTTGTCTCTAGGACGAGACCCTACCCCTTCCCAGTGTTTTGGCAGGATCGGGAGACGAGCGCCCGTGAAAGCAATGGGGGAGCCCTACAGCGTGGCAGACGTTCATCTCTAAAGGGCTTGGTTCCCCTAGGCTGGTGCTCACAGCTCTGTGGGTTACAACACGAACACTGACTGTCAGAGGCAGAGGAGACCTCAGAAATCATCTCGCCCAGCCCCTAGCTTATTATGGACGAGGAAAATGGGAGTTTTGAAACAGACTGGCACCAACCGAGCTTTATGCAGGGGCCAGGCCCTGGACTAAGTGCCTTATACACACTACCTCAGTCATCCTCAGCACATGCCCGGGAGGTGCGTGCCTTGTCCCCCATTCCACGGACAAGGAGAGCGAGGCCTAGAGGGGTGAAGCGGCTCAAAGCCACCCCGCTGGGAAGTGCCAGAGCTGGGACCGGAATCCAGTCTAACTGGAGCCCAGACTTAACCGCAAGGCCGCCAAATGAGTCACTGGTGGAACCAAGATTAGGCCCAGGGCTCATGCCTCCCAGTCCAGTGCTCTCTTAACCATGCTGGGCACTATCGTATCTGCGGGAGGGCCTGCTGTTTGGTCCCACAGACCCCTCCTACACCAGCTGCAGATCTCAAGGAGGAACGCACAGTTTAAGGCAGACGCGCCCTGGGAAATGCTCCCACATGCCACCGTCCTCCCTGTGGGCACCAGGGCATCCCACGCCCACTCTCCTGGCCGTAGGGTGACCTGCCTTGCTACACACGGCCTTCTTGGCAAAGCAGGGGCTAGGAGTTTGCACACACCGTCCCTGTAGCGCCCACTCCAACCCTCTGTCCAACCTACCCCCCACCCTCCAGGAGTTCAAGTGGGCCAGAACCCCAGGAGGGGCCTCACCTTTCTTCTTGATCATGGCTTCCAACATCTTATCTTCCTCTTCCTCCCTGAAATGAGAAAGGGAAGCTGAGTGTCCCACGGGAGGAAGGACGAGGTAATCTCTCAGGCCCCTCCAGACTCCGAGTCCACGCAGGCTGAGCAGGCGGCGCTGGGATGACTGGCAGTGAGGGCCCCGCCCCCGGGAAGCCCCGGGGAACCCCTCCCCCAGCCACGTCACCTCTGCCGGTCCTCATCTAGGCAGTTGACGATGGCGTTGCGCTGCTCGATGAGGGTCACAAGCTCCTGCATCAGCACCTTCTCTCGGACCCGGTCCTCTTCTGTCCAGTCCTTTTCTGCCCGAGGAGAAAAGCTGGGGACATGAGTCCCAGGAAGCGAGGAACTAACGTCTAAGTGCTAAGGGTGGCTGCAGACCAGCCCCACGCTGGACACTCTGGGGAGGGGGGCCCAGAGGGGTGGGGATTACAAATTTTTGGAGAAATGAAGGTTGTCATAGGAGAGACCAAGGATACCAGTCTGCCTACCAAAAAAACTCTCCAAGGGGGCTCCGGGAGGTCCAGCACAATACGTGTTCTGAGAACAGAGAAGAGCACGTGCCAAAGAGTTTCCTGCTATGTTCATGCACTCATTCAACAAATGTTCACTAGATGGTTTCTTGGGGGAAGGATTCAGGCTGGGTCTGCTGAGAGCCTCCAATGGCGAGCTGGCCAAAGTGGGGCAGGGGTGGGGAGATAACAGGGAACCCCAGGGGTCCTCATGCAGGAGAAGCAATGTGACCCAAGGGGCATATTGGGACATTCATCTAATGCCATGAAGGAGGGTGGACTAGAGGGGTCCCTGGGGGCAGGGAGCCCTGCCAGGAGGTGTCCCTGATGTCTCAGACACCTGCTGCCCCTCCAGCCTCCTCTCAAGAACCTGAGCTATCCTACAGAACCTCCCTCAGAGGCCTACCTGCACCCCGGTACTCCTCTCACCCAGCCCACAGGCTCCCAGGGGAGGGATGCCCACACTGGACCTTCCCTCCGCAACACCTGCCCCTACCACCACCCCTTGCCAAAACTGGAACCGTTGACCCAGCATAGTTCTGGGGACAACATGGGTTTCAGCCACCACCCCAGTTCAAATCCTACTCTGCTGCTTCCCAAATCTGGGGCCTGGGTAAGTTATGTCCCCGACCTACGTGTGGGAAAACCAAGGCTTGCGGAAGTTAAGTCCTTGACCAGTGTCACACAGCAAGGGTGGAGCCAGTGCTTGTACCCGGCCAGCCTTGGAATGCTTTGATCCAAGCTACAGCCCTTACAGTGTCTTATGGATCTCCAGCCCACCTGGGGCCTTATAAGCCAGTCTCACCCTCCAAAGGCAACAACCAGGACAGGATGACAAGCCCCGATGTGTTGCCACCACACAGAGGACTGGAGAAGCAACACAAAAAGCCCAGGGCCAGGCTGGCCTGGGGTACAGAGGTGCTGTCCCCATTTCGACCACAAGGTGTCGCTGCGGCTTCCTCTGAGCGGCGGCCACGCCCCAGCCTCCAGAGATTTGGGAGTGATTCATAGGTGGCAGCAAAGAGCTGGGACATTCTGTGACTTCCTCAGGGAAAACTCCTGCCTCTGGGTCACATCCAGCCTCCCAAGCTCCCTGGTCAGTGGAAAAGCAGGGCCACTGTCCCAGCCGGCAGGAGGGGCTGGGTGTGCAGGGACATGCCCAAGTCAGAGACATGGCTAGAAGCCCAGCTCCACCACCAATGTGCGAGACTCTCAGCCTCTCGGGCTCTTCATTTCCTCCTCTGTTAAATGGGAACAATGATTCCTACCACCTGGGCTAGAGGAAGCGGTCAAAAGCCCTGGCTCCAGCCTCTGGACACTCCGCAGTCCTGTGCTCTCTCTCAGCCCACAGCTGTGCTCACCCCATGTCATGGCCAGACCCCAGCTCAGCCACATAAAAACCATCAGCCATCAGCCCCTCATAGGGCACAGAGTGTTTCCACATGCACCGGCTCCTGGGCCTTAGAATACCCTCCCAGGCGGGCACCTTCATCCCTGTCTTACACATGAAGCCGCTGAGGCTCGGTGGGGCTAAGGAAGCCGCCTAAGGGCCCCCAGCAAGTTAGCGGCAGAACGCAGGGCCGTGTGACTCCACACCCTATCCTCCCATGGCCCCGCTCCATTCTCAGCACATCCCATCCCTCCCTCCCAGAGTCACCCTGAGCCACGCTGTGCAGGGGCACTTCCACTGTCCCTCCCCCCGCCAGCAGAGCCCTGCCATGCTCTGGCCTAACGGCCATGAGCCCATAGCTGCCTCTGGACAGGTACCTGCTCTGCCTCGCGCAGCAAGGCAGCCCTGGGCCCTGGAGCCTGACCCCTCCCCGCCAGGAGCCCACCCACACCTTCCAGGAGAGGAGGGTACCAAAACAAGCCAATCGAGACTTCCCTGGTGGCACAGTGGTTAAGAATCCGCCTGCCAATGCAGGGGACATGGGTTGGATCCCTGGTCCGGGAAGATCCCACATGCTTCAGAGCAACTAAGCCCGTCTGTGCACTACAACTACTGAGCCCGAGTGCTACAACTACTGAAGCCTGCACGCCTAGAGCCCTTGCTCCACAACAAGAGAAGCCACCGCAATGAGAAGCCCGTGCACCGCAACGAAGAGTAGCCCCCGCTCGCCACAAGTAGAGAAAGTCCACACGCAGCAACAAAGACCCAATGCAGTCAAAAATAAATAAAATTTTAAAAAATAAAAAAATATTTTAAAAAATTACTTTATAAAAAAAAAGGGGGGTTTCCCTGGTGGCGCAGTGGTTGAGAGTCTGCCTGCTAATGCAGGGGACATGGGTTCGAGCCCTGGTCTGGGAGGATCCCACATCCCGCAGAGCAACTGGGCCCGTGAGCCACAACTACTGAGCCTGTGCGTCTGGAGCCTGTGCTCCGCAACAAGAGAGGCCGCGATAGTGAGAGACCCGCGCACCGCGATGAAGAGTGGCCCCCGCTTGCCACAACTAGAGAAAGCCCTCGCACAGAAACAAAGATGCAACACAGCAAAAATAAATTAATTAATTAATAAACTCCTATCCCCAACATCTAAAAACAACAAGCCAGTCTGCTCCTGGTCTTGGTGTTCTCTGCAGGCCTGCCATCCCAACACCACAGACGTCACAGCCCCACGCTGGCCATGCCGTTCCCTCTCCCGTCGTGGCTTGAGCTTAGTTTTCACCTGTTATGACCCAGGCAGCACCCCCTGCCCTGTTCCCAGGCTCTGCCCGTGCATCCCCATCAGGGCCCGGTCTGTCCACTCCCCAGCCCACTCCTCCATGTCACCAGGCCCCAGCGCAGGTGTCTGGGGAGTGGGTGTGGCCACACTCACCTGGCTTGTTGAGAAGGCACCGGAGCTCATACTCCACGTCGGCCTGGCGTTGCTCCAGGTTCTGCTGCTTGAAGCTGGAAGGTGGGAATAAGGTGACTGTTAGTTCTGCGGCTGCCTGCCCTGTGCTGTCACTGATAAGGGAGGAAGGTGAAGATTCCCAGTCCTAAGCTCTCTGGATCCTGGGGAGAGGAGCCAGGAGCCAAGGGGAGCAAGGACTCACACATAGATGAGCTCGGACTCCCGTCGAACCAGCAGATGCTTCTCGTGGATGAGCTTGAACCAGTCCACCAGCATGTCATCCTCACGGCCCTCTGGAAACCAGATGCCCACTGAGGCCAGGGCTGGAGGCAGTCCCCACCCTCAAAGGGGCCACGGCGGCTCCTACCCTGGAAGAGAGGCTCCCCCTACCCGAGTCCCACCCGCCAGGCCCCCGGCAGCTCCCGCACCGTCCACTCCACCACGCAGCTTCTCCTCCAGCAGGACCCCACGGTGTTCCAGGGTATCCAGCTGACGCTCGATGGTGTCCATCTCCCCATGGATGTCCTCCTCGGGGATGTACTGGTCAGCCTGAACCTGCCCGACAGCGCCCAGTTATCTGAAGGTCAGCCCGCCCTCCCACCTGTTGGCCGCCAGGAACAGGAGCTTCCCTCTTCTCTCCGGCCAGCACTGGCCTCCACAGGCCCTGCGCCCTGGCTCCGTCCCACACCCCGGTGTGGCAAGGGATGGGTGTAGGGACAGTCACGCCCCTGCCATGCCCCTGGTCCCAGCTCCAACAGGCATGCCCAGAGGGCGATACAACTTCCTGCTTCTCTCTGGCAACTTCCTCCCCTCCTCTGCCACTCGAGAAAATATATCACAACGTGCGAAAGTGACCCTATTAGACAGAGAAACCTGAGAACACTCTAAGCTGTTTGTCACGTGAACGCTTCAGATCCTTGAACTATTATTAGTAACAATTTAAATGCATCACCCAATGCTTTTGGTCAGAGCAGCTAATCTGCTCAGAATCCCCCTGGCTGCAAGTTCATAAATCTCCCAGCTGGGCCTCCCAAGCATGCCCCCCTCCAGCATCTGAGGGAAGCTGCCCAGGCAGCCCATCCTGTGGCAGAGTCCCACGGGAAGCCTGAGGCGGCCAAGGGAGGGGGCCGGGGCCCAGGCAGCCAGTTGTCTGGGGCTCCCAGCTGTACCTTGCGTTTGATGAGCGGAAAGCCGTGTCCTGGGGCAGGCGGTCTCGCTGGCTTGGAGCCCTTGGTGGCCTTCTTTACGGTTGGGGACGCTGTGGGTGATGCCTTCCGGTTAAAAGGATTCTCCTTGCAGGAAGACTAAAGGCAGGGAGACGTGGCAGAAGATAAGTCAGGGAGGGGTCAGTAAGACCCAGGCAGCTTGATCACATGGGACCATGGAAAGCGGGGCGGTAGGAATCAGGCAGAGACAGAATCCCCCAGCAGCCAGTCTCTGAGGAACTCAGTCACTCAACAAACACTTCCACTTCCCAGCGCCTCCCGTGTGCTGCCGCCGCACTGGATACTTCTCTACATTCCTGTTCAATTCTCACAACCACTCCACAAGGTGGGTAGTGTCGTGCCCATTTTACAGCTGAGTAAACTCGAGTTCAGAGAGGTTAAGTAACTGGCTCAAGGTCACGCTCTTCCCAAGGGCCCAAGCTGCAGTGAGACTCTATTTCGGGCTGGGGCAGCCCTCCGGCGCTGGGGGCAGTGGTCAGGACATGCAGTGTAGGGTGGGACAGAGCTATAGCAGCTCATCCAGGCCTCACAACCACCCCTTTTCCAGCGGGGATGCCGGGGTTCAGCTCCTTGCCCAGGGTCCCCCAGCCAGGAAAAGCAAAAACAGGGAACCCACTATCAGTAGAGGGAGGAGGAAGGTAGCTCCCTTCCTGCCCAGCTCCCCCTGCCCATCCTCTGCTGCGCCCTAGCTCTGCATTTTTCTGTCCTTCTGGGGTAATCCCTGTCCTGAGGCCAGCACAGCCGGGCAGGCCCCCCACTGGGACGGGCCTTGCCTGCCACGTGGGCAGTGCCAGCACCTTCCAACCACCCTCCCCAGGCATCACTGGAGGCCATGGAGTGTTCCCAGGAGTATTTACCGGGCTTTCCAACAGCTGGGGGGAGGGAGGAGCCCGCTCACCTCACCTGTGCCAGCCTTCAGGTTGCCATCCTTCAGGCTGGCGGCTGCTCTGGGATCTGAAGCAAGGGAAGTCCCAGGCCACCGGCGCCGCAGGGTGATAGTCTGGGCCCCACAGGGCAGCACCCGCCCAACGGGCCTGCCTGTCTCCTGTCCCCAGTGTCTCGGGTTCTCCCCGAATCCTGGGGTTAGGGTAAGGGACGGGGCACCCCAGGAGGAAGTCCTCTTGGGCTCTGCCCACACCCTCCACAGTCACACCCAGAGGGGCCCAGCAGGGCCAAACAGCCCAAAGGCCCCTGAGTCCCTCAAGGGTTCTCAGCCACGGAACTCCTTCAGACCAACCTTTCACAGACCTCAGGACAGGAAACAGACTGAAAGGCAGCTGCCTGTAGGGGGAAAGGGAGGGGCGTCCAAAATCAACTCCCTCCCCCACCTCCCACAGCAAGGAGCCCTGGGGCTCCTCAGAGCATCCTGAGGCCCAGAGATGGGCTGGGCCTTCTCCAGGTCACACAGCAGGTGGTGATAGAGTTGGACAGGAGGCAGTTGCCCAGGCCAGGGAAGGTTAAGTGGCATTTGAAAGGTGCACAGACCAACAGCTCAGGCTCCTCCCCAGACTTATCCTCTGTCAGGTAGGTCAGACCAGGACTACAGCCGGGCCCTCAGAGGGCTGCAGAGTACGGGAAAAAAGGTAGAATCAGAACCTGGTGGTGCAAAGGGACTCTGGTGGCAGGAGAGGCCCCCTCATGAACTAGGTGCCCAGAGGACTGTCCTGACCCCTGGTGACCCCTGGTTCTTGGCGTGACACTGAGAAACAAGTGCTTCACCAGCCACAGAGGTCAGGTGGAAAACGAGCTGCCAGGGATGGGTGTCCAGCAGACCCTCCTCGTGCCCACTGCAGCCCCCAGAGGGGATGGATCGCGGGGCCAGCCTGGGAAGGGGCCTGGTAAGGGGAGCCCACAGCACGGGCTGTCCGCACCCCTGCAATGGCACACAAGAGAAGCACCCAGGAAAGCTGTTTCCTCGGCCCTCTGCCTGTTGAGGGCCGACCCCTCCTCTACCCGTCCCCGCCAAAAACAAACTCTACACAAGGCGCAGTCATCCCAGTACCCTACCCCGACCTGCCTGTGAGCACCTGGGGGGCAGGGATCGCCACGGTCATCTCACCTCTGGAGCCCAGGCCAGCCCATACACACAGGAGGGACTCAATGAACACCATCTGCCCCATTCTACAGGAGGGGAGACTGAGGTCTCTGGAGAAGGAAAATGACCCCAAGAAGGGAGTCATCCCCTCCCCTCTGTGCTCTACCCCAGGCGGCCTTGTAGAACAATCATCTAGGCCTGTCTCCCTGAGCAGCTTGTAAGCCCCTAGAGGGCAAGGACAAGGTCTCAACGCCACTGTGCCAGGGTCTGGCACAAATAGGACCTCAGTGAATGGAAGGGTGAACGGAAGGATGTGTGGGTTAAGTGGTGGCTAGTGGATGCGTCCCAAATGGGCACGTGCATGTGCTAGGCAGGTAAATAAGGGCTAGACGCCTCAAGACATGGAAGGCCAGGCAAGTGGAGACATGCACAGATGGACAGGAGGTCTGGCTAATGGATGAAAGGATGGAGAGGGGGAGCCGTGCCTCAATGAATGCAGTGGTGAATGGGTAGATGGGCACAGCCAAGGTCACCCAACAAGTCAGGGCCAGCAACGATGGAAGGATCAGAGACCCTGCCCTGAGACCAGGCCCACGGCCACTAGACAGGACAGCAGCCTTTAGCGAGGGTGAGGCACTCACCTTTACCTGGAGCTGTGGGGATGAGGTTCCAGGGGAAGGCGCAGGGCTCTTGTCTCCAACCAGCACGAGAGGGGTGGGAGCAGCGCCACTGCAGGGCTTGGCTGGAGGGGGACCTGGGCTGCCCCTAGTATTGGGGGCAAGGCCAGGGCTGGCTTGAGGTGTCCGGTTCACACTGGGCTGTACCAGCTCCCCAGAGGAGGACAGGGAGGAGTTGGCAGAGAGGCTGGCCGAGGTGCCAGGGCTGCCCGGGGCATGGACAGCAGGCTCTGAGGAGCTCTTGGGCACGACTGGTGGCTCCAGAGGCTCCCCACTTGGGGGCTGGCCGGAGCTCTCGGACGACAGGCTTTCCACGCTGAGGGCTGGCGACGGGGTGGCTGAGGGTGGCTCCGAGTGTGACAGGCGGGAGGTGTGGAGAGCTGTACAAACACACACACAAGTGGGTGCCACGTGAGGGGGCACAGTCAGGCTTTCCGGCCTCACCTAACACGCTCCACTCTCGACAGAGCTGCAGGCCCTGGCAACCCAAGTCCTCCACATCCAGACAGGCAAGAGCCCAGAGGACAGCAAAGCTGTGACTGGACCAAGGTCACTGGCAGACAAATCATCCCAAGTCACCCTGCGCTCCTCGGGCCCCGGCGTGCGCCTCGTGGCACGTCGCAGCCCTGGTTTCCTTACGGCCCTCGCTTCCCCATCCAGCGTGGCTGCAGCCTCCACTTCCCCTCCCACGTCTGATGTGACCCAAAGCAAAGCCAGACTGAAAAGGCCAAAAAAAAGCCTTGCTTCTGTCTGCCTTCTCTGCCTCTGACCCGAGCAGAGGTGGGAGGGAGAAGCAGGCAGCCCTGGCGGTGGCCGGCGCCAGGCCAGGCACTGCCCCGTGCCAGGTTCATCCTCATGCGTTGAGGGACACCATGCTTCAGAGTATCATCTGCGCTTTCCCAGGAGGCAACAGACTCAGAGAGGAGAAGGGCTGGGATTGGACCAAGCTGTGTCCGACTCAGAGCTCATCCCATTGGCTGCATCTCCCACCCGGCAATCACCTCCAATCAACTGACCCACCACGCTCAGCTGGAGGGTCCCAGGGCACCAGCAGGGGCCGGAGAGGGGGGCCTGGGCCACCTGAACACCGGCCTCCGGTCATCTCTAATGTGCCCTCGGACCCACTGTCTGAGGGGCTCCCACTGAGGTCTCAGAGGCAGCTGGACCCCAGCCGTGGTGGAAGGTGGCCAGGCACAGGGCCCGAGAAGATTGCAAGACGGCGAGAGGGAGGGCTGGGCGGAGGGAGGCACAGCGCCTGGGAGCTGGCCCACCACCTCCATATCCCGGATGGGGAGACGGAGGACAGACACAGGGGAGGAACTGCTCAGAGCCACTAGCACCCGTGCCACGCAGCCAGGTCAGAGCCCGAGGCGCCTGGCAACTGGAGGAGAGTGACTAGATGGGCAGGGCTGGAGCTAACCCCTGCCCAGCGCTTTCCACAAGCCTAACTTGGTGTTATGCACACTGATGGATAACACGTTTAATTCTCACAAGAGCCCTGTGAGGTGGGTTACAAAGGGTTAAGAGTATAGTCAGGAGTCTGGGTTCAAATCCTGCCTCCACTGCTTAAGCGCTGTGAGGCTTTGGGCAAATCACTTACCCTCTCTGTGCCTCAGTTTCCTCACCTACAAAATGGGGTATGATACCTACGTCACAGGTTTGCTCAAGGATTGAGGACAGACATGACACACACGGCACCTGGCCTGGAGGGGATCCTGTGGCACCACGTGCCCTTCCCTGGCCCTGGGCTCACCCAGGTGCCCAACCCCAGAGTCCCAACTGTCAGGAGAGCTCCCGAGAACGGCACTCACCAAGGGGGGATGCACTGGGTGCTCGGGGGGCGGGGCGCTTCTTTGTCCTGGGGCTGCTCGTGGGGGTGATGCCGTACCAGGGGTGCAGGGACTTGGGTGTGGACTCCGGGTGAGTCGGGGCAGGGCCGGTGGCTGCACGGGGTGCAGCTGGGGGCTCTTCCTGCTCCTCCTCGAAGGGGTTGTAGGGCTTGGGCTCCGGGCCAGCCACCTCATGCACACCTCCGTTCTCCACCTGCCTGCTGTCCCGGCCCGGGGGCGGCGGCCCGGGGCTGCTGCTCGGGGGCAGGGGGGCTGGCTTCTTCTTCGGCTCTGCCTGCACCAGTGTGATCCATGGGGGGTCTTTCCTGGGGGCTGGTGTCCTGGACAGAGGCAGGAAGAAGCAGAAACGGTTAGGAGGCAAGGGGGGCATGTCCTTCTCTCCCCAGACAGTCTTGAGTGCAGCCCAAAGGGGGTGGATGAGAAACTGCACCCTTCTCCTCTCCCACCCCAGCCCAGTGGGGCCAGTCTGGGCCCAGAGCTGAAACAGAAAGAAGGAGGCCTCTCCCTTCCCCTTCCTCTGTCTCTGGCTCTCTCTCCCCGGCCCTCTCTCTCATGGACCATACAGGGGAAACACAGCTCCCAAACAAGAGCTGGCAACCGATGTCCTCGCCTGTGACACGGGGTCCCAGGGCTGGAGGATCTGAGCCAGGTGTACCGCTGAGCTCTGCTGGGTCTTCTATACTCTGCTGCTGATTCGCACGACGACTCTAGGAGCGAGGCCTAGGCCTCCCTCGTTCCACAGGCAGCGGAGGCTTGGAGGGGTGAAGGGACCCCAGAGGCAGCCGTCTCCACCACCATTGCTGCCCACAGGAGAGGGGGTCCCAGGGGAGCCACAGGGAAGGGGATGTGGGCACAGGCTCCTGCCCCCAGAGATGAGCCCCACCCCTTCTTGGGAGGGTGTGCTGGTGGGTCACATGGCCTTGTTACCCGCCCAGACCCCAGGGTACTCCCCTTCCCCCTACCAGGGCCCTGAAACCCCTCAGGGCCAGCATACCTCTCTGACAGCTTGGGTGTCCCTCTGGGCTTGGGGATGGGGGGTTCATGCAGCTTCCCTAGATGGGAAAGGAGAATGAAACAGGTCTTCACGGGCAGCTGTGAGCCAGGCAGCACGGTGGGGCACCAAGGGAGCCAGCCCAAGTGCCTGCCTTACCAAGGATGCCCTTCCGTCCCACCTGCCAGGTCATGGACTCCAGGTGGCCATGGCAACCTCACCAGCACCCTCCTACCTCCCCAGCCCAGCACTCAGGGAGATGAGATAAACACCAAAGGTGACAGGTAGAGAAGGTCAAAGGGGCAAGGCCAGGACACCTAGAGACCCCATTCGTATTTCAGTTAAGAAGGGGGAACCCTGGACTTCCCTGGTGGCGCAGTGGTCAAGAATCCACCTGCCAGTGCAGGGGACACGGGTTCAAGCCCTGGTCCGGGAAGATCCCACATGCCGCGGACCAACTAAGCCTGTACGCCACAACTACTGAGCCTGTGCTCTAGAGCCCGCATGCCACAACTACTGAAGTCCTTGCGCCTACAGCCCGTGCTCCGCAACAAGAGAAGCCACTGCAATGAGAAGCCCGCGCACCACAACAAAGAGTAGCCCCCACTCGCCACAACCAGAGAAAGCTCATGCGCGGCAACCAAAAATAAATAAATTTATTTAAAACAAAAAGAAGGGGGAACCCAAGTGCCCCTCTGACACTTCCCCAAAGTAGACAGGAAATATTGTTTCAACTCAGCCCCAGGGTCACCTCCTCCTGCAAGCCTCCCCTGACTCCCAAGTGTCCTCCGTGAACCCCACCATAGCCTCTGCTCCCCCATCTTAACAGACGTCTACATTCTACCAAAATCCTCATGTCTGTGTCCATCTCTCCCTCGAGACTGGCAGCACCTCAAAGGCACAAACAGGTCTGAACAGTATCTCTATCCCCAGTGCCCAGCTCAGGAACGGGCCTCCACAAGTGCGGAACAGAACGAACAAGTCCCAGGGGGAGACCCTGGGAGTCTCCCTCCCCTGGGCCTCCTCTGATAAGAGTTGCCCAGCACGTCTCAGGTTACAAGGAACCATGTTTCCATGAGCTCATGGAAGCCCAGGGAGGTCATGTGGGAAGGTCTGACAATGAGGGGTGAGGCAGGGGTCTCCACTACAAAACAGGCCAGCCTGGGGAGCGCCCCAGGGGCCCATCTGACCAGGGACACACCCTCCCCTACCCCCAGCCCCTGAGCTGTCCCCTGCCAGACATCCAGATGTGGACAAGCACACAGGCTGGGCCTGGGAGGGGAGGTCACCTGAGTGTGGACACAGAACCAGACACACTCGGGACACAGGCACACATGATGTACACTCCCTACACCCCGAAACTGAAGCACACAAGATGGACACAAAAGGACACACATCCTGGGCACACAGAATGGGGCAGGGGTCTGTGTCCTTGCAGCATGGAGAACAGAGCGTGCACCGAGGGGCCTCAGTAACTGTTTGCTGCGTGAATTAATAACCCCAGCACCACGGTCGTCCCCAGCACATCCCCAGCACACACAGGCAAGGACAGCACGGCCCCATGAATACTCCCAGGCACATGTACGTTTAGACGCCAGGCACACCTCAGGAAGCGCCCAGCCGGGCCCTTGCTCACCATTCACCAGGCCGCTGCCGCCTCCCTGCTCCACCAAGTTCTCCTGCTGCAGGCTGGACCGGGGCCGGGGCGTGGGGAGCGTCAGGACTGTGCTCTCAGAGGCCTTCCTGGGGGCAGGTGTGGGGCGGCTGCCCGGGGTGCTGGCCAGCTCCTGTGGTTTGCCGGGAACCTGGGGCTTGGTGGGGATCTGGGGTCGGCCCTCAAGGCTGGCCTTGGGTACGTCCACCTCGGGCCCTGCAGCTGCATTAGGGCTGGGGCCGCCTCTCTCCACATCCTTGGCTTCTTCTGTAAGTTGCTGCTGCTTTGGCTGTGGGGGGAGTGTGGGCCTGGCCCCTGACCGCCCACCAGGGCCCAGCCTGGCGCAGTGCTCTGCACACACGAAGGTGCCCTCCTCTGGCCCACTCCTGTAAGCTCCGGGGAGCAGGGTGCTGGAGCACCGCTGACACCTGCCAGGGAAAACAGGGGTGGGGTGGGATGGGGGGATCAACTTAGCCAGGCAGCCCGGCCCAGGGTGCTGGCTACCCCTCCTCCCAACTGCCAGCCTGGATCCCGTCTCAGTACCCAGAACTTCCCAGCGGAAAAGAAAAAGGGTAAATGTCAGAATCACACCACAACAATAAAACCATGTGAAATCAGCAACATAAATTGTGAAACACGCCTTCAGTTTCTGCTGCAAGAGGAAGCAAAGGTTCCCCCAGCTCCTACGGAGGTTCCATCCAGTGTGCGGGCTGCCACTCATTAGTGGCTCAAGAAATCAATTTAGTGGTTTTCAACCAACCAGACGTTTTTGTTTTGTTTTGTTATGAAATAGAATAAAATAAGATATATCAGAATGTATCACACTTGTTTTATGAAACTCTAATTCCAGTTGTGCATCTATTCATACAAGTTTGATTTCAGGGATGTACTTACAACGGTCACAGTGGCAAACGTATGTCACCATAAAAAGTATTTAAAACACTGCCCTGATGGCCAGACGTGACTGTGCAATGGTTTCCTTCCTCGAGATTTTTCCCCCATGACACCTCAGTTCTGCAATCAGGTGCCTGGGGTTCCAGGTCCAGCCACCACACACACACACACACACACACACACACACACACACACCACACCACACACACACCACACACACACACCACACACACAGCACACACACAACACACACACACAACACACACAACACACACACCAAACACACACACACACCACACACACACAGCACACACACAGCACACACACAACACACACACACAACACACACAACACACACACCAAACACACACACACACCACACACACACCACACACCAAACCACACCCACACAACACACACAACACACACACAACACAAACACACAACACACACACACAACACCACACACACACCACACACCACACACAACACAACACACACACCACACACAACCACACAACCACACACCACACACACACCACACACACCACACACCACACACCACACACACCACACACAACACACACAACCACACAACACACACCACACACACACACCACACACACCTACACACACCACACACCACACACCACACACACACACACACACACACATACACACACACACATACTCTAAACCACAACTGAATACACACTATAACTCCCAGTCACTGGTTTCCATGGACTATTCAATTTTCTTTGCTGATTTTTTTTCTAACATATAAAACGTTTTCATACATTCTCTAAGCTATTTATATCTTCCCTGCCTCTTATTCCATTTTTCTTAAACCTGGCTTCCCCTGGGAACCACACACTGAAAACAAGTTGTTACTATGATTTCTTTTTTTAACTGCTTTCTTTAGAAAAAAAAAAAGGAAGAAAAAAATAAAATAAGATTTTGAAAATGCTTTCTTTTTTCAACAGCTCTTAGAGCACATTCTGCTCCTTAATCATCAGCTACTTAGTCTCAAAGAGCTCTGGCCCCATTTCTGTCTCTAATTCTGTGACTGACCGAGTCTTCTCCCCTCACTAGGCCTTATGCTCCAGTATGACGAGCCTGCCAAGGGGCTTGGCACACCATGGTGCTGCATCTAGGGGAGCTCCCCGCCCCCCCAGGGTCCCCACCACTCACCGGAAGCAGTGCCGGTGGTACAGCTTGCCGTCGGCCAGGTAACGCTGCACCAGGTGCACGTGCTGCTGGCAGGCCGCACACGTGCTGCTGGGGGTCCGGTGGGCGCCCTGCTCTGACAGGCTGCCCGAGGAGCACTCATCGCCCTGCAGGGAATGGGGTGGGCAGACTGGGGGTGGGGCTGGGGTCACCAGCCTTCCTGTTCAAGAACACTCCCTGTTCCCCGCTCTAAAGGTGGCCATCTCCCAAGAGTGCGCAGTGCTAACACACTCCGTCAGAGCCCCAGAAGGGCAGAGGGTGGGGACTGTCACTGCTTTGCACATGAGGAAACTGAAGTCCAGAAAGGGGGAAAGACCTGCTCAAGGTCACTGAGTCAGGATGGAAACACAAAAATCCAGACTTCCAGTTTCTGGGGCCCTGTCCGCCAAGAAGGCAGCTTCCGGCTGTATAACCCCTTCGCCTGAGCTGCTCTTGTCCCGCTCCCGTCCCCACAGGTGGGCCTTGCCTGACAGGTGGCTGCCCTCTTAGGCCCACCTCGTCTGCCTTCTCTGTCCCCCCAACTAGAACCAAGCAGATTTAAGGCCAAGTTTCGCAGCTTCTAAGCACTGTGACCTTGAGCAAGCTGTCTTCGTCTCTGAGCCTTGGGTTCCTACCTGCCAAATGGAATCCTATAACCCCTGCCTGTCTCAGCCCTGCACATGCTCACTGGACACCCACCGTGGGCTGGGCTCCCTGTCCCTCAAGAGGTCCTCCAGCAAGGCGCAGTTGGGAGCAGGTGGGAAAAGCCCTCTGCACACTGTGAAGTGTTGTCCAGATGTGAAATGCTGGTGTCATTCCCTAAGCATCTTGGAGCAGGGGGCTGGCAGTGAGGCCCCCACTTCCCAGCTGAGAGATCTTGAACAAATGACCAAACCTCTCTGAGATTCAGTTTCCTCATCTGTACGTCAGGACACACAATACCCACCTCCCAGTGTTGCTGAGAGGACTAAGCAGAATCACCCTAGGAAGTTTAAGCTCTGTCTCACGGGAACCAAGGGGAGAATTTGTCGTACTGCATGGGCGAGTCCTGTGAGTCCCATGATGGGGAGTCAGTGCTGTGGACGCCCTGGGCCCCTCCCAGGCCTGCCATCCCCTGCCCCTACCGCCCTGGCCTGGCCTGTGAGAATCTAGTCCCAAAGCCAACGGGAAAGGGACCAAGAACACCCGCGGAACGCGGCAGTGGCAGCTGTCCCCCCACCCCACCTGCCCACACCCGGCATCTGCCTACCTGAGCCCTGTCTCCTGGTTCCGCGGGAGTGGGTGCTTTGGATGGCGGGGAGGATGCTGCCAGGCCCTTTCTGGGTGATGAGACCCCGGCTGCCAGGAGACCAGAAAGAGACTCTGAGGCAGCTGGAGACCCTGGAGGTCCAGGAGGCCCAACCTGGCCTGAGCTTTGAGCTCCATGGCTACCGCCTGAGGGCAGACCACCGACGCAGTGGGACCAGGCTCCCACTTCACACAAGCGGGGGATGCCTCCTTCCAAACTAAGTGCCAAGGGCAAGCTACCCAACCCTGCCAGGCCTCCACAAAGCGGAACAGTGACTCCCACCACACAGGGCAGCGTGAAAAATAAGGCACCAGGGACTTCCCTGGTGGCGCAGTGGTTAAGAATCTGCCTGCCAGTGCAGGGCACACGGGTTCAAGCCCTGGTCTGGGAAGATCCCACATGCCACGGAGCAACTAAGCCCATGTGCCACAACTACTGAGCCTGCGCTCTAGAGCCCCCGAGGCACAGCTACTGAACCCCGTGTGCCTAGGGCCCATGCTCTGCAACAAGAGAAGCCACCACAATGAGAAGCCCGGGCACCACAACGAAGAGTAGCCTCCGCTCACCGCAACTAGAGAAAGCCCGTGTGCAGCAACGAAGACCCAACGCAGCCAAAAATAAATACATAAATTTATTTTTAAAAAATAAAATAAAATAAGGCACCAGGACAAGCACAGAACCATCAGCACCCAACATGTGAAAGGACGGGTAGCTTCCTGCCCACGAGGCTGAACAGGTGAAGGGAAGGAAAGAAGAGGAACCACACGGCGCCGGCCTGAAGGCTCAGGAAGATGGGCTGGCTCCCTGGGGCCGAGAAGCTGCCCCACCCAAGCCCAAGTGGGCAGGTGCAGCCCGGAACCCTGCCTGCACGCCCTCGAACCAGAAGAAACCCACCGCCCAGCCCACCCGCCTCCTCCATGACTCTGCTCCTTCATTACTTCAGCAAATACCCACTAAGCACCTACTCTGTACCCAGTGATTAAAATAAAACCCCCAAATTCAGAGACCTGTATACCAAAAGATAAATCAATACTACTGTATGCTAATTCTTTTTTTTTTTTTGCGGTACGCGGGCCTCTCACTGTCGTGGCCTCTCCCATTGCGGAGCACAGGCTCCGGACGCGCAGGCTCAGCGGCCATGGCTCACGGGCCCAGCCGCTCCGCGGCATGTGGGATCTTCCCAGACCGGGGCACGAACCCGTGTCCCCTGCATCGGCAGGCGGACTCTCAACCACTGCACCATCAGGGAAGCCTATGCTAATTCTTAAAAATAAAATCCAGGGAATTCCCTGGTGGTCCAGTGGTTAGGCGCCTCCAATGCAGGGGGCCCTGTGTTGGATCCCTGGTTGAGGAACTAAGATCCTGCAAGCTGTGAGGCCCGGCCAAAAAAAAAAAAAAAAAAAAATCCAAATTCCTTACTGTGGTCTAAGGTAGCACTGCCAGCACCTCAGGTCACAATCCATTAACGGACCCTGAAATCGACTGAGTGGATGGCAACCAGCATATTGTAAAGATGAATTAGAAGGAAAGATCTGCGGGCATCTCATGTTTTAAGGGGAAGAATCGGTTCCTGAAACTTGTTTCAGTGACATATGTGTACATGAACATGGATTATAATGGGAAACATATTTCTTACCATGAGTCATGGTCAAAAATTTTGGGCCCACTCCCTACCACCACCACTACCCCACCCCCCCACCCCCTACCCCCACCCCAACCCTGGCCTCACCTCCTCCTTCCCCCTCACTCCCCTGGAGCACACAGGCCCCCTGCTGCCCCGTTGCCTGGAATATTCCTCCCCAGATCTTCACATGGCCTCCTTCTCCTCCTTGTTCAAGGCTTAGCTCAAATGTCACCTCCTCAGAGAAGCCCTCCATGACTACTCACCTGAAATAGCCACTTCCTCCTCTCGTTGCTTTTTTTTTTTTTTTTTTTTGGTACGTGGGCCTCTCACTGCTGTGGCTCTCCGGACGCACAGGCCCAGCAGCCATGGCTCACGGGCCCAGCCGCTCCGCGGCACGTGGGATCCTCCCAGACCGGGGCACGAAGCCGCGTCCCCTGCATCGGCAGGCGGACTCTCAATGACTGCGCCACCAGGGAAGCCCCTCTCGTTGCTTTTTATACCATTACCTTATTTTGTTTGCTTATCGGACTTATCTGCAATTATATTAATTACTTTGTTCTCTCTCTCCCTCCCCCATCCTTTAGACTGCAAGCTCTGTGAGTCTGTATCGTTCTCAGCTCTCTCCCTAGCACCTAGCACAGTGTCTGGCACACAGTAGAGGCGAAATAAATATTTGTTAAATGAATGAATAAGGGCCAGGTGCTGGAGTCATGTAGCAGGTCTACAGGGGAGAGGGAGTAATTGAGATACTATGACCAGAGTCTTATATGTTCACCACGGGGCAGGGGGCTATAAGAACACCTGGAGTATATCAGGGCAGGCTGCTTGGAGGAGGCAAAATGTGGGGTGAGAGGATGAGTAGGAAAGAATGTGCCAGAGCATGGGGGTGAGGACAGGGACTGGAGGATCACCAAGAAGAAAGGCTTAGCAGTAAAGGAATGTGATACATTCAAAGCAGCACAAGAAATTCAGTATGACTACAGCAGGGGCAGTGAGTGGCTTAAGCTAAGTGGGGAGAGGCCCTCAGGGGCCCCGCTAAGAAACTGGGCTTCATCCTGATGACACCACCCCTGTCACCCTGGTAGGGGGGAGGTACCCCTCCTCTGAGTCCCTCAGCCACTGGGCTTCCTTCCGTCACACTCTGCTTCCAGACTAGGCTGTGGCTCCTGGAGGTCAGGGGTCAGCTGACATGCCCAGGGTCACCGGCCTCCACGGAGCCTGGCACGAGATGAAAGGAGAGCACGGCACGGTCACGGTGTTGGCATGGTGTTGTCTCAGCCACAGCCAGCTTCCAAAGTTACCCAGTAGAGTGAAAGTCAAGCCTGGTCAAGATTACCCTTGAAATCCCTCCCCTCACCCAGAAAGTACAGAAGAGGACCATCTGGGGGAGCCTAAGAGCCAGCTTCGCCTCCAGCGTTGGAACACCTCGCTGCATTCCCTCTGGTTGAGCAGCAGGTGGGATAAAAATGGTTTGCATTTAGGGGCCAAGCCGTATGGTAGCACAAGCTGTGCCTTTAGCAACAGGAGTTCCCCACAGGCCCAGGGGGTGCTCTTGCCCCGGGCAGAACACGGGGAGCTGGGCCACCAGGGTGACCTCACTCCCAGGGTGCCTGGTGAGGACCGGGAACAAAGTGGGCACCACTGACAGTATTACCAAGGGCCCTGCCCCACCTGCCCAGCCCACAGGTCCCCGGAAGGAGGCCCTCCAGAGAAGAGCTTAGTAGAGGGAGATCGGGGTTTGGCCACAGGGAACCCTCCAGAAGATACGACTGAACTGTGATTCTAGGTGAGCAAGCTAAATTCTAACCAATGGAATAAAAAAGTAATAATAATAGTAACCTTGAGTCCTCAATAAGGACCAGACACAGATCATCCTTCCTCATTTACTCCCATCAACCCTGCAAGATGGATGCTGTTCTTATCCTCACTGCAAAGGGGACCCTGAGCCGAGAGGTGACCCTGTGGCCCACTGTCACCCAGACAGTAAATGGCAGCACAGAAACGTTCAGTCCACCTGCCTCTCACCAGACACTCGGCAGTTGAGAAATACTTTCATTTTTATTTCTAGTAAAATACATATAATGTTATTTGTTCAATTATAATATTAATGCCTAGCATTATGGGGGGGATGGGGAATAACAGATTATTTTAATCTTTTAATTTTTATGTTTTCTATGTTCTAATTTTCTACAGTAAGCATGTTTTACTCCTAGTAAGAAAAAGAAAATCGGTACTTCCTAGAATACTTTTCTTTTAAGAGATGGGCTGAGATTGTCCAAATGGAGAGCAGAGGCTGGAGGAAGGACTGACATGGCAGTGGAGGGGCAAGGTGCCCACCCCCAGAGGACCCCTGACAGCAGTGACACAGCGCAGGAGTCGGGACACCTGAACTTGGTTTTCCTGCTGTGTGACCTTGAGCTCCTCCCTTCCCCTCTTTGAGCCCATTTCCTCTCTGCGGAAGACAAGGCCCAGGAGAGATTCCCACATGGGGACTCTCCAGGCAGGAGGCTCAGTAGCTACCCAGTGACCTGACTCAGGGCCGAGAAATACCCTTGCAGCCTCCCATCCCCCCACACCCACCCCCCTATCCCACCCCACACAATTCCCCAGCCTCTTAGTTCTCAGGCCTTGAAGGTCACTGCTGGGGAAGATGCTGCACAACAGCCCTACAGGACCACTTCCCCACTGGAGGAAAAGAAACCCCAGGGAGGTGTCTGCAAACAGGAAGTGAGGGTGGGTGCCAGAGAGGTGAACTCACAGACAGCGGATGAACTCGTCCTGCTTTGTCTCCTCTGACATTATTAATTTTTTTTTTTTTTTTCCCCCTCACCAAGTGGCTTGTGGGATCTTAGTTCCCCGACCAGGGATTCAACCCGTGCTCCCTGCACTGGGAGCGCCGAGTCCTTAACACTGGACCACCAGGGAATTCCCTCCTCTGACATTATTTCACTCAGTTACTGGTTCACGCGTTTGTTGTCTGTCTACCCCGCCAGGCTATGAGCTCCCCGAAGGCAGCGATCTCCTTCACCGCTGTGCCCCCCGGGCCCAGCACAGTGTTATTTTACTCAATTAATATTTCAGTGAGTGAATGAATGATGAGCTGCCTCCCTGTGCCTGTTTGCACCTCAGAAGACAGTGTGACACATGCCCCGCCCCCAGAGCCAGCCTCCCTGAAGGGCTGCACCCCTCTCACCTTGGCCAGGGCTGGCGAAGTGGTTGTAATATTGGGACACGTAGGTCATGATGCTGAGGCAGTCAGGGACACTCATGGAGACCATGTCACTGGGGTCCAGGAGAGCAGGGATTCCCAGCTCCTTCTCAGCCACTTCAAAGGCCTGGGGGCATGCAGATGCCAGGGTGGGGGAAGGTTTGAGGCGGGGTTGGGGGGGGAGGAAACGTGTGGGGTGGGGGGCAGGTGCAGGGGTGGGAGAAGGATGAGGGGTGCACAGAAGCAGTCACAAGCAGGAAGAGGAAGATGAGGCAGGGTCAGTGGGCGCCACTCTGCACAGACCCAGCTTTGCTCAGCGGGATGAGGGCGATGAGGGCAGGGGTGACTGTGACCTGGAGAAGGGGAAGGTCTGGTGCTCCAGGCACAAGTGGGCCAGAGGGGAGCAGGGGGTGGGGAGAGGAGCGGCCAGGGCCCCAGTGCAAGGCAGCTGCTCTGGGAGCTGGTCCATGAGCCCCTCACCTCAGCTCCTGCCCTGCAAGACCCCTGCCCTCCGACACACACCCTCCCAAAACACACAGCCTCGTGGGCTTCCATCTGTCTGGGGGACTCACCAAACGGTTATTCTCGAAGACATTCTCCTTGGAAAGTGAATCAAACTCTCTGCAAGAGACAAAGTGGGGGAGGAGCATTGAGGAGAGGGCTGGGGCAGGGGCGTGACCAGTGGAGGTGACCACATCCCAGCCAGCCTGGGTCTCAGCAGGGTTGGGGGAGGGGACTGTGGAGGAGGAAACTGAGGCAAGGAACGTGTGCTAATAGAGCGGGGGCTGCCAGGTGGGGCAGAGAATGAGCACATGGCCCCTGGGGGCCTCCAAGCAGAGGCTGGAAATCACTCAGAAGGGGCGGGGTTGAAAAGCCCCAGCTTCAAGTTTATCCCCCAGGAAGCCATGTCCTGACTCAGTGGCAAAGACAAAACTAAGACCAGGACCAGTGCTGGTGACGACAAGGACACCCACAGATTGCTGGCCTCACGCTGAGCACTGGGCTGAGCTCCTGTCTGGAATTTATTTTCAACTCTACTTGGCAGGTATTCACCCCACTTTACAGATAGGGACACTGAGGCCCAGAGAGAGGAAGCCACCCCGGGAAGAGGAAGCCGCCCTGGGAATCCACATTTCTGTTCCTTCCACTGCATGTCACAAACCTGGAGAGCCACACCAACTTGCTGAAACCCTAACCCAGGCCGAAGAGGAACGTTGTTCCAATGGGGCCGGGAGTAGAACAAGTCTGAACCAGCCTGGAAATAGTACATTCTCCAGAGCTGCTGGCACTGAACGGTCGGCCAACCCTGCTGAGCCACTCCTGGGGGCACCATCCTTCAGGGAGCAGTGAAGGGTGTCCTAGTTCCTAAGCTGGGACAGGTGAGAAGTGGCAGGGCCTGCCGGAGTAACCTAGCTTTTATTTATTCCCCGCCTCACCTCCTGGCTCCAGCTGCTGGAGTGGCTGAAACCAGCAGAGGAGACCCAGCCTTCTTGCTCGGCAGCCTCCTGGGTGCACCCGCCCCAAGCCTTGTCCTTCTATGGCTGGAAACTGCAGCCTGACTGCCTGAGACCTGGGCCCAGAGGCCGGAGAAGGCAGTACGGCCTCCAAAGTCTGGGTCCCAGGCCCTGTTCTTCCAGGTCAGGTTGTGTGACCTTGGGCGGGTTGGCAGTCCTTGTGGTCTTCATTTTCCCATCTGCAAACTAGGGGAAGCCCTCGTACCACCTCCCAGGCTGGTGGGGAGGACCAGGCTTGTTAGAGGCCGGCCTCACAGACACAAGAGAGCCCTCCTCCTCCTGCCCAGCTGCCTGCTAACTTCTCCAGGCAGAGATCAAGGTACAGCGAACGTGGGCCAAGGCAGGAGGGGGTAGTTTGCAAACCCCAGGAGGTGCCGAAGGCCCAAAGGCCGAGTGGACTGGGGAGGGCATTGTGCATGCACTTCAGCCCCTTTGGCCACCTCTGGCCAGACCGCTTCTTTCTCCCCTCAGCTGGGTCCCGAACTCCTCCCCTTGCGTGGCCACTGCCTAAGAGTGTGACCCTGAGCAAGCTACACAACCTCTCTAAACCTCGGGGACACTGTGACACCAGCCCAGCCCCCAACAAAAGCTTGTTCTGAGGCCGAATGAGACAAAAGCAGCTTGTCTGGGCCGTTTATTTCAGTCTCCCAGCAGTGTTCTTAGAAGGCTAGGGTCACCTTTTGTTCACGGCGCGCACTCAACACCCTCCGCAGTGCCCGGTCCTTAGCAGGCACTCCATAAATGTCTGCTGAATGCATAAATGCTGGAAACAGCGTGAAAACTGTAAAGGTCCCCACGATACTACAATTTTTCCTCCACTTCTCCCTCCCCTACCTTCGTCCCTAATCAACATCTAGGCTTTGGAAACATATTTTCTGAGAGTTTTCGAAGGCTGGGAAGTTCTGTTTGGCTCTGGGGGAGGTGAGGAGCACAAAAATGAAACCCACATGGTCCCTCAAGGGAGCTTAAAGATGCCTGGATTTGAGGAGGGGGAATGAGCCCACAGCTCGAGAAGCCTGAACCACTTTAGAAGATGGTGCTTGCCCTCGCCCCTACCCCAGCCCTACTCTCATGGAGATCCTCCCTAGCCATCACCGAGGTCCTCTCTATGCCTCATATAGGACCCGGGCCTCGGTTTTTCTCCCGTGCAATGGGCTGGCAGCCCAGATGCTGGCCTGCCTTGCAAATGAATGCCTGGACCTGATTCTGGATCTCTTCGCAGGAGGGAAGCCCCCTCCGCTCCACACGAACTCTAGCCACATCCCTCCCTGTGGCCCCATCCACCCTCCTTAGCCAGCAGGAAGCCCTAAGCACTCTGGCCCAGCCACATCTCCCAGCCCTCCCTGCCCTGTGCTATGGGCTCCAACAGTGCCGCCTGTGTCTCTGCTCAGGTGGTCCCCTCTGCCGGGAATGCCCTTCCCTCAGCCCTGACCCAGCTCCTACTACCTCCTTGAAGTCTATGTGACGGCTGGGAGGCCCTCCCAACCTAGCCCTTTGACACAGCACTTCCCACGTGGAGTTATCAGCACTGCTTATACATCTGTTACCCGCATAGGCCATGGGGGACTGTGTGGGGTTTGCCTCTTGGTTGGTTAGTAGCTATTTCCATTACCAGGCACAGTGTCCAGCACAGAGTATAACCCTGCAGACATTTGTGGAATAAACGAAGGAATGAGACTCTTTCATCATCCCTTCCTGCTTAATAACACTTCTTATAATAACTAATGTTAATTGAATGTTCATTGTCCCATTTAATTTCTCCCAACAATCCTGTGAGGTAGGTCTTATTATCAACCCCCCTTTACTGACCAGGAAACTGATGCCTGGAGGGATCCAGTGATTTTCCCAAGGTTGCACACCTAAGACATGGAGGAGCTGACCGGAAACCAAGCAGCCTGCCCTTTGTGCTGGCAGGCTCAGGTCCATTGCGTGGCTTAGCTTGACACCTAAGTCCTGTCACACACTGGCCAACCCTGCCTCACCACTTGCCCCCCAGCCAAAACAGAAGACCCCTTGAGCCCTCCGCTCTAATGCGTGGGTCCAATCTGGGTGCCCTCCTTCTCCAACCTTCAAGGCGCGGCTCCTGAGCCCCCTTACCCCGGGCCACAGGCCCCACAAGAGGCAGCAGCCCACCTACATCTCCACCTCATCTCGTTCGCTTCTGCATCCACACCCCCCAAAACCCTCTCCTCCAGGGCCCACCCCACCACCTACATGGTACAGAATAAATGCATCTACACCATCGAATCCTTGAGGCAATGCTTCCCTTCCTTCCCTCCTTCATCAAAGCCTCCCAGGTGCTGTCTTTGGGGAGCACAGGAGGTGGAACAGACACACAAAGACTCCAGACCCTGTCAGGCTTGGGGAGCCCTGTCCGAGGGGCTGTAAGCAAGACAGTCAAGGACCATGACTCTTGTCCCCAGTTTGCAGATGAGACCGGAAGTACAAGGAATGGCAGCTGCCAGATAAACATGCACTCAGTGTTTTATGAATGAATGAATGAATGAATGAATGAATGAATGAAGAGGTTCCAGGGCCCAAGGAAGAGGGAGCTGAGATAGAAACACCAAGTCAACTGTTCTGGGGTCTGAATAAATTCTCCCGTGGAACCTCACTGGGCACCTGGGGGCAAGAAGAGGCCATTTCACACCCTGGAGCAGCCCATTAGGGCTGTAGGTCAGACCCTAGGGGTATTCATTCAGCCTCCCTGCCCCACTGAGGACAGCAGAGTCATGCAGAACACACCTGGGGAGACAGGTCTGTGTCCTAATGGGGAGGGGGTTACATCCATTCATCTGACCTCTATTAACCCAGGGATTCCTCTGTGTCAGGAACTGTGCTAGTGCCCTGGAAACATGATCCCACGGGGGAATCAAAGCAAGGGGGCCCCACAGAGGGAACAGGCCTCAATGCCCCACGTGGAGGGGGCTGCTCAGAGTGCCTGTTTAAGAGTTTAGTGTAAGAAAGGCCCAGGGTCCCCGAGGAGGGCTCGGTGCTCCTTCAAAGAGGCAAGGCCTTGGAGGCTTCGGTGTCCCTTGGGCGGAAATCAGTGCCCTGTGGGCGGGGCCAGGGCGTCAGTAGAAAGACCAGCATGGGAGGCGGGCTGTGTTCCAGTGGGCGGGGTCAAAGAGACCAAGTGGGGGAGGGGTGCCCTGGGTCAGAGGGTCTCCGCGAGGCGTTGGGGGCCCGCGGGAGGGTGGGAGTCTCGGCCTCCGGGGGCGGCGCCTGCCGCCGCCCCGGCTCCGCGTCACTGAGCGGGGCGGGGGTCCCCAGCTCGAGCCCGCGCCGCCCTGCGCCCCGGCCGGCCGCCCGCCCTCCCGGCACTCACAGCAGGTCGGGCCGGTGCCGGTGCAGGATGGCGCAGAAGGCCAGGCCGTCCCGGAAGGAGCTGCTCAGGTCGCGGATGTCCACGCCGCGGTAGCCCTCGCACTGGCGGCGGCACCAAGCCAGCAGCGCGACCCGCGGCCCCGCCATGAGCCGCGCGGGGCTCGGGCCCGGCTCCGGGCGCCGCCGGGACCGGGCTTCACCCTTGGACCCGGCTTGGGCCGGCTTCCAGCTACGGCTGCGGCTATGATTCCGGCGCGGCCCAGCCGGCGCGGCTTGGAGCTCGGGGCGCGACCCGCTAGCGGCGGGCGCGGGGCGGGGAGGAGGCGGGGCCGCGGCCTCGGAGTCCTCGCTCGGGCTCCGGAGCGGGGTCCCGGATCTGCTGCCTGCTTCCCGCCCGGCCCTGCCCGGACCTGCCCGAGCAGCCGCTGCCCGAATGGCCCGGCCCGGCCGGCCGCCGCCTACTCACTGCCGCCCGCTCCCCTTGCTGTGGGCCGGCCGCGGGCGCGGTCGTCCCGCTGGTCTCGGTCCCCGCCCGCCGCCGCGGGGGAGCGGGGAGGGGGCGGTGGCCTGGCGCCCCACCCAGCGGTGGCTCCGCCCCCCAGACGCGGACCCCGCACCCCCACCCGCCTCACGTGCCCAGCACCCCACCGCCCCTCTCCTCGGCGATCCCGGTCACCCCTTCCCACTCCCCGCCGTGGACTCCTCAAAGAACTCTGGGATGGCCCCTGAACCCCTCACCCACCGCAAACTAGCCCTTCCCCACAGTGACTTCTTCCTCCACCACGCTGCCCACCGGGAAGTCTCCTCTTCCTCCCATCCTGAGTGCTTCCCACTCTAAGGACCTGCAAATCCCCCACATTCCCCTGGCCTGAAACTTTGCGGAGGCATTCTCCCCACCCCCGGCCAATCAGGCAGTTCCCCTGCAGACCCCAAAGCACCCCCAGATGACCACTAGCTTCATTCACCCTGTCTCACCACTCCAAAACACCCTTGACCTACAGGTAGTTCTGTCTGCCACCTTCCCCTCCCCCCAGAGCCGGACCGGGAGACTCCATGCTCCCACCCATGGGACCCCGGGGCCCTTCCCATGGGACGCCCCCACCACCACCACCACCACAGTGGTCCAGGTGTCCACTCAGTGATGTATTGAGCCTGACAAGGGGTCCTGCAGAGTTTTCCTTACCCCCCCCCCCCGTGTAGGGTCAGGGATCTCACCCCTCCCCACTGGGGCATCCTGACTAGGGTTGGGGGGGTTGGGGTCCCATGGGAAGGACCTATGGGAAGCAGGCCCTTGTCTAATGGGACATTGGGTGTCTGGCCTTGGAACCTCTGCAGCCTCATTCTCCTGCTCCCCCTTCCAGACCTGGGTTAGCCACCCTCCCCAGAGGCCTCTCCCAACCTCCGGATGAATCAGTTTCCACTAGGCTGCCGTGGCAGTGACATCACTCTGACCAGTGCAATAGTTAGCTGGGATGAGTCTGTCGCACCACTCCCCCCAAAGGAAGGAGCGGGATCCTACTCATCTCTGTCAGCCATCAGCCCTTGGAGGAGTGGAAAGAACAGGGGTGTACCAACCCAGGCTTGAATCCTGGCTTTCCCCACTCACTCTGCCGTGTGACCGTGTGCCTCCATGAACCTCAGTTGCCACATCTTAATAATGGGGATAATTCCTGCTTTACAAAGTGGCTGAGAGGAGTAAGATGTGCCTTACAATTAGTCTTCACTCATAAACTCTAACTATTGATACCTGGTGCCTGGTAAACATGTGATAAAATGGATTGAAAACATTTTGTACCCAGCTTGTCCCTTGGACCTTTGTGAGTAAATTATGGAGGAAACAGGCCAACTTGGGGAATCCCACCTCCTCAAAGGTTCACTGAGTCCCAGCTCGGAATACAATTATGACCCAGGGGACCCCCGCTTGCCAGCCTGGGGCAGCCTCACACCCTGGATCTGTCCACAGCTGGGAGGCCACCATCTTGGCCCAGAACGCCAACTTTCAGGTTACCTAGGAAGGGGCTGCCACGAGCCAGGCTGCCTGGCCAGCCCCCTTGGCCCCTCACCAACCCTTCGCTGCTGCCTCCGGCCCTGTCCCTGTGGGAAAGCAACTCTAAGAAAGGAGGGTTCCAGGTACTCTCATTAAATCAGGGACTTGGGCTCACACACCCACCTTGGCCTCCAAAGACCACCAGTACTCTTCATTAAAGCCCAGGAGGGATTATATTCCTCTCCTCACCAGCCCAAGGGGCTCCCTTCAGGTCCCTGAAGACAGTTTCAGATCTGACCTTGATCCCTTTGCCATGATAGTAGCTCACCCAGCCCAGCCTCTGGGCCCTAATTAGCCATTTGTGGGGTTTAGAAACTCATTATCTGAGTCAGCTCATCATGATAGGAGGTAAGGGCCTCCATGACCACAGCTGTGTGACCACAGGCCAGACAACTCCACCCCTATGAACCCTAATTTCTTACCCTATAAAATTGGGATAATAATCTTTGCCTTGCCTGCGTCCCAAGGTTGTGGGTAATCCGGTGAGATAATGAATGGACAAATGCCGTGCAGACTGTAAATCCAGGGTTCAGGTGGGAGGTGGGACTGTGTTTACAGGTGAGGTCAGAAGCCACAGACAGCTATGCAAGTCAGGTCACCAGCCCAAAATCACACCAAAATATCAGGATTAGGACGAAGGGATTTGGGCCCTTCGTTTGGTGTGTTTATTTTTTAACTATCAGTTAAGAAGTAAATACACTCTCCTTATCAAAAATTTTAAAATAAAGCTAAAGTTCCTACTTGACTGTCTCCCTCAACCCCAGTCCCCTCCTAAGATGTAGGCACGGTTGTCAGTTTTTTGTTTTTTTAATATTTATTTATTTATTATTTATTTGGCTGCTCTGGGTCTCTAGTTGTGGCATGCACACGGGATCTAGTTCCCTGACCAGGGATCGAACCTGGGCCCCCTGCACTGGGAGCACAGAGTCTTAACCACTGGACCACCAGGGAAGTCCCATGGTTGTCAGTATGAAGTCGAACCTTCCAGACCTTGTGCATGCATTTATATTCAAACATGGATTCAACAAATATTGACCAAGTACCTGCTCCTTGGCTGGGGAGCTCCAGGGTAGATAGGGTGAACAAGACAGGATCCCTGCCCTCATGGAACTAACATTCTAATGGAGAAGACAGGCAGGGAACAAATAAAGCAACAAAGATCATTTTAGATGGTGAAGGGGGCTTGGAAGAGAATAAAGTAAGACACTGTGACAGAGAACCATGGGAACAGACGGGGCTTCCAGGGAAGGCCTCTTTGTGGTGGGAACATTTGAGCTGAATGACACCCATCCCCCAAGAAAGCAAGTCGGATGCGAGCCAGTGAGAGATCATTGCAGGTAGTTGGAATCCTTCTAATTTATTCCCAGTAATAGCACGAGGCAGGATCCTGGCAGGGAAGTGCTGGCTAGTGTGGTGAGTGAGACAGGCTAGTGACTACTCTTCGTCCAGAATGATAAGGGGCAAAGGAAAAAGAAGCCCGAAGGAAGAGCAGGCGTCCAGAGGAGGGCCCTGACTGGTCTGGGAAAGGATGCCATACTTTCCACTTCCCATTCTTCCTGCCAGCCTGCTTTGCAGGAGGGCTGTGATGGAGGGAGATGCAAAGGCAGAATGAAGAAAAACCCCACGGGGTGGGGGGGGGGGGGGTGGGGGGAGAAGCTGATGTCGAATGAGCACTGGTGGGAATGGCTGAGTGAATGAATGACCAGCACTTACAGCTTACACTTATTTTCACACACAGATCTCAAGGTAAATTTCAGAAAGATGAAAGGGAGAGGAATGGCCATGGTGGGGACCTGGAGAAGCTGAGGGGGAAAAGAATGTCATCATTGCCTCTGGGAATCTCTGGCTGTTGAGTCCCCACCTGACTCTGCGCCTGCTCAGAGGCGGGGGCTGGGGGCCGCTTCTCTCTCAGAGCCGGAAGTCCACCTGTGTCTGTGAGTTCCTGGGTGTGGGAGGTGATGCCTGGTTGGCCCCATTTCACTCACCACCTACTCTCTTTGCCACTGACCTGCTGGGAGACCCTGGATAAATATGTCACCTGTCAAAGGTTCAATGTCAATATCTATAAAAGGTGGGCCTTTGCCCACCTTGGGATGCAGCAGGCCTGTTTCTAGGACTCTATCCTCCAGAAATACTATCCCAGGGGCCCCAAGATGCACATACAAAGATGGTCATTGTTCGCTAACAGCAAAGCACTGGGAGCAACCTAAATGTTCATGAGGGACAGCATAATTGAGTTTCAATACAGCTGGAAAACAGAAAACCACCAGCTGTTAAAAAGAGCGTCCTGGGGGATTTCCCTGGCGCTCCAGTGGTTGAGACTCCACGCTCCCATTGCAGGGGGCGCAGGTTCTGGTCGGGGAATTAGGATCCCACATGCCCACGGTGTGGCCACACACAAAAAAAATATCCTGGAAACAACAAGGTCCTACTGTATAGCACAGGAAACTATATTTAATATCCTGTGATAAACCATAATGGAAAATAATATGAAAAAAAAGAATATATATATGTGTATAACTGAGTTACTTTACGGCACAGCAGAAATTAACACAACATTGTAAATCAACCATACTTCAATAAAAATTTTTTTTTTTTTTTTTTTGCGGTACGGGGGCCTCTCACTGCCGTGGCCTCTCCCGTCGCGGAGCACGGCCTCTCCCGTCGCGGAGCGCGGCCTCTCCCGTCGCGGAGGCTCCGGACGCGCAGGCCCAGCGGCCATGGCTCACGGGCCCAGCCACTCCGCGGCACGTGGGATCCTCCCGGACTGGGGCACGAACCCGTATCCCCTGCATCAGCAGACGGACTCTCAACCACTGCACCACCAGGGAAGCCCAATAAAAGTTTTTTTAACAAGTGTCATGGAAATACATCCTCAAAAGAAGTGAAAAAAGCTAGCTGTAAAATAACAGATATACTAGGATTCCATTTTTGCAAAACAAAATTTATATATATATAACATATATATCATGTATACTTATGTATATGAACATGTACATGTGCAGATATATGGAATTTTAAAACATCATAAAGAAAGGAAAAAATCTACCCAAATGCTGTCAATGGTTCACTATGGGAGTGAGATGGGGGTGTGGCAAACTCACTTTTCTTTTTTTTAATAAACTTATGTATTTATTTATTTTGGGCTGCGTTGGGTCTTCGTTGCTATGCGCAGGCTTTCTCTAGTTGCGGCGAGCAGGGGCTACTCTTCCCTGCGGTGCGCGGGCTTCTCATTGCGGTGGCTCCTCTTGTTACGGAGCACGAGCTCTAGGCGAGAGGGCATCAGTAGTTGTGGCTCACAGGCTGTAGAGCGCAGGCTCAGTAGTTGTGGCGCACGGGCTTAGTTGCTCTGTGGCATGTGGGATGTTCCCGGACCAGGGCTCGAACCCATGTCCCCTGCATTGGCAGATGGATTCTTAACCACTGAGCCACCAGGGAAGTCCCAGATTCACTTTTTACAAGTCATTATGGACCGAATTTGTAACAACAGCAGGCATAACTTTTTAAAATAACAGTTTTGAGATATAATTCACATACCATAAAGTTCACTCTTGTGAACAATTCGTGGTTTTTAGTATATTCACAGGGTCGTGCAACCATTATTTTATTTAGAATATTTTCATTACCCCCCAAAGTCTGTACCCATTAGCACTCACACCCAATACCTGCCCGCCACCCCTGCCCCACCCCTGGCAACCACTATTCTGCTTTCTGTGTATTTGACTCCTCTAGGCACCTCCTATAAGTGGAATCATCCAATATTTGCTGCTGATTAATTTTAGACTCTTGCTCTGATCATAATCTTAACCAGTCACTTGAAAAAACAAATGAACTTTCTCATACCAACACAACATCGTTTGCAGTTTAATTAACAGTGCTAGAAGCGAAAGGGGCTCTAATTTTAAAACAAAAGCAGCCCCAAATAAGCAAGAGGAGATTTGCTCACACAGAGGGCCACGGCAGGTCACTGGAAGACAAGAAATCCAGGTAAGTCAGGCAGAGCAAGTATAATTTCATAATGAAAAAAATAACAGGTGAGGGAGCAGGACTTTAGGAAGTGGACCATCCTTCCAGTCTGGACAGCTCGGACCCTCAGTACCTGTGAGCTTCTAATTCTAGGATTTCATTTTTCTAAGCTTCTCTGACTCCAAGATCCATGTGGGTCTGACCACTGTGCTTTTCTCTCAGGGCCCTACCCAGGCCCTTGGCTCTGAGCTGCTCCCTGGGGGAGCAGGGCCCTGTGGACAATAGGAACATTGTGGGACCTCGGAAGCTGGGGCCTGGAGGCATGTGGGAGGTTTCGCTGCTCTCCTGGTCCTCACTTCGCCACAGGCATGCCCTGAGCTTGCCAGGACAGCATCCTGCGCCCCCGTCCCGGCCTGCCGGGATGAGCCTCGGTTTCCTGGAATCCCAGCAATGTCTGCGGATAGGCAGCTATGCCAAGCCATTCTCCACAGACCGTACTGTTCCCCACATACTGTATACACATTCTGGAAAATCGGTCTGGGATTGGGCAAGCAAGTTTGAATCCTTACCCCAAAATGAAACAACTCTCCAATTAAACCCTCCAGAGCAGAGAGGACCATGTGCTGTCCGTCACTGGGAGGGTTCTCTCTTAGCTGGGAGTTACTCCTACTTTGCCTTCTGCGTCTGTCCCCGGAGGGGAGGCAGGTCAGAGAAGCCACTGAAATATCCAGGCTGGAAAGGACCCTTTGGGAGTATTTAGCAAAGCCCCTCAGTATACAGGAGACTGGAGCCAAGGAGGGGAGGTGCTTGCCCAGGATGATAGAGGCAGTTAGAGGGGGAGCTGGGGCTGAACCCCATCCCCAGCCCCTTACTCTCCGTGCTACAGGATGCTTGGGAGGCCTCAGCCTGCCACGCTGTCCCCCGCCCCTTTTGGCTTCCTCTGAAACATGTATTGCTGCTGTTCCAAATCCTGCACAGGCTTCAAGGCCCAGCCCAGACATCACCTCCTCCCTGAAGCCTTCCCTGATAGGCCCAGATGGAAGCCATCACCTCCTCCCTGAAGCCTTCCCTGATAGGCCCAGATGGAAGCCACAGCTCCAGGTCTTCTTACAGATTCCCACCCTTGAATTAGATGGAAACTACAGGGAAATCCTTGCCAATTTCAGAGAGAAATTTCCACATGCCTACCCTGGAGGGACTGGCAGGCCAGTGTGGGAGACAGACATGTAAACAATCACAAAAAACAGTCACAGAAAGACAAGACAAGGGAGGTGATATAGAGATGGACAAAGTGCTATAGCACTTCCACAAGGAGCCTCTCATCTCCTGTCCGGGGACTGAGGCTTTATCCCTGAAGGCTGTGTGGAGGAAACGGCATTTGAACAGTGGCTCACACTGTGTGGCATTTATTTGTGCATATGTGTCTCTCCCCATTAGGCTGTGAGATCCGATCCTTAAGAATATTTTATTTATTTATTTATTTATGGCTGTGTTGGGTCTTCTTTGTTACGTGCGGGCTTGCTCTAGTTGTGGTGAGCAGGGGTTACTCTTCGTTGCGGTGCACAGGCTACTCAAGGCTTCTCATTGCGGTGGCTTCTCTTGTTGCGGAGCATGGGCTCTAGGTGCACGAGCTTCAGTAGTTGTGGCTCGCGGGCTCTAGAGCGCAGGCTCAGTAGTTGTGGTGCACGGGCTTAGTTGCTCCGCAGCACGTGGGATCTTCCCAGACCAGGGCTTGAACCCACGTCCCCTGCATTGGCAGGTGGATTTTAACCACTGCACCACCAGGAAGTCTCCAATCCTTAGGAATATTGATGGCTTGGGACATTCCTGGTGGTCCAATGGTTAAGAATCTGCCTTCCAATGCAGGGTACTTGGATTTGTTCCCCGATTGGGGAACTAAGATCCCATGTGTAAAGGGGCAAACTAAGCCTGCACACCACAACTACTGAGCCTGCGCGCTCTAGAGCCAATGTGCCACAACTAGAGATCCCACGTGCCGCAACGATGAGTCCGTGTGCCACAACGAAGACCCAATGCAGACTAAATAAATAAATATTTTTAAAAATATATTTAAAAAATGTATATGTATAGCTGATTCACTTTGTTATAAAGCAGAAACTAACACACCATTGTAAAGCAGTTATACTCCAATGAAGATGTTAAAAAAAATATACTGATAGATAACCTTTACTGACACTAACCGTATGCTAGACATTGTGTGTGTGTGTGTGTGTGTGTGGTGTTTTCTTCCTTCTTTCTTTCTTTTTTTTTTTTAAATTAATTTATTTATTTATGGCTGCGTTGGGTCTTCGTTTCTGTGCGAGGGCTTTCTCTAGTTGTGGCAAGCGGGGGCCACTCTTCATCGCGGTGCGCGGGCCTCTCACTATCGCTGCCTCTCTTGTTCTCTGCGGAGCACAGGCTCCAGATGCGCAGGCTCAGTAATTGTGGCTCACGGGCCCAGTTGCTCCGCGGCATGTGGGATCTTCCCAGACCAGGGCTCGAACCCGTGTCCCCTGCATTGGCAGGCAGATTCTCAACCACTGTGCCACCAAGGAATCCCCTTTCTTTCTTTCTTTCTTTCTTTTTAATTTTGGCTGCACCACGCAGCATGTGGGATCTTACTTAGTTCCCCGACCAGGGATCGAACCTGTGCCCCCTGCAGTGGAATTACAGGGTCCTAACCACTGGACGTACAGGGAATTCCCATGTGGTGTTTTTCTTGTTAATGTGCATTACCTCTGGTTTCTCACAACTCTGTGAGCTTCACATGATCACTGTTTACTAATAAGGATAAAACTCTGAGAGGGTAAAGCCCTCTCGAAGCCACACAGCTGTCAAAATATGGTCAGGACGCCGTCTGGCTCTTTCTGACTTCACAAAGAATTTTCACCACAAGGATGTGCCGCTGGTGGACTGAGGCCAGCATCGTGTCTGGTTCACCCCTGCATACCTAGTTTTCACTATAAGTTCATTCACTGCTATGTACCTGTGAGTTTGGTGAGCAAGAACCTCCCAGGTGCCCCATGTCTGCAGCCCCTGGCAGCCCTGGCAGCAATGCTCCTGAAACCGTGCACCTCACATTGGGACCTGAACCTACGTGCCGGGACTCAAACCCACACAGCCGGGACTCAAACCCAGCCCAAACCCACAGTGTTTCAACTGAGATCACACACCTGGTTTCAGGACTTAATGAAGCTCAGGTTCTTGATGTCTCATCATAGAAAGAATTCAGTGAGAGACAAAGTGGTAGGTAAGAAGTGGATTTATTTAGAGAGAAACGCACTCCACAGACAGAGCGTGGGCCATCTCAGAAGGTGAGGAAGGCACCAGGGTACTGGGTTGTCAGTTTTTATAGGGGTGGGTAATTTCATAGGCTAATGAGTGGGAGCAGTATTCCAGCTATTTCAGGAAGGGGTGGGGATTTCCAGGAAGTGGGCCACCACCCACTTTTTGATCTTTATGGCTGATCTTGGAACTGCCATGGCGCCTGTGGATGTGTCTTTAGCTTGCTGATGTGTTACGGTGAGCATATACTGAGGCTCAAGGTCTAGTGGAAGTCGACTTGTCTGCTCTCTTGGACCCATTTGGTTTTAATCAGTTTATGTCATGTCCTCGGGCTATGTTATTCTTTCAAAGGTTGTGCCCTGGGCTTCCCTGGTGGCGCAGTGGTTCAGAGTCGGCCTGCCGATGCAGGGGACGCGGGTTCGTGCCCCGGTCCGGGAAGATCCCACATGCTGCGGAGCGGCTGGGCCCGTGAGCCATGGCTGCTGAGCCTGTGCGTCCAGAGCCTGTGCTCCGCAACGGGAGAGGCCACAACAGTGAGAGGCCCGCGTACCGCAAAAACAAAAACAAAAACAAAGGTTGTGCCCTGCCCCCTTCCCTCCTGTTTCACTCCCAGCTCACTTCCGATGGCAATAAACAGGACTAGTACTGGAAGGCTAACAGGGTTGGTGCTCGGATGCAGATGGAATGTTCTAGGCCCTAAGTTGGGTTCCTGTGGCTCTGCAGTGGGGCTCAGGGGCAGAAATTTGGCAGGAAGGAGGGAGAGGGAGGCCAGAGGGGCCTGACTTAGAGTTGGGTCTGCAAAGCCAGCCCTCGTTTATGCTTGGACTCTTTAGGGGTGACTGGGGTTACAGTTGAGGTCCTGGGGCCTGGAGCCCTCTCAACTACCCCTCCATATCAACCCAGCCCGATCTGCAAGTCAAAAGCAGGCAGGTGGGAAACAGTTTCTGAGCCTCCCTACCCCAGGAAGGTCACCTCTCCTCTGAGGACCAAGTGACAAGGAAGGGGCTGTCAGGCTGGAGAGATTTCGGTCAGCCAGAAGGTCAGAGCACCTGCCACCTGTCAGACACTAGAAGAGGACTGTTTGTCTCCCACCTACCTGACTGTCTACACGGAACTGTGAGCAAGGCAGCTCTTCCCATTTGAAACAGAACATGAGACTTTCCTGCAGAAGCTCTGAGTGAGTTGTTTTCCCGGTAGATAGAACAGAGAGAGGTTAGCAAGGGCGAACCTCATCTCCAGGTGACACAATACAACACAACTGGGACGGGTAAGGGTAACAGCAAACACTTGTATCATGCTCGACAGCTTTATATGCTGAGGCTCAGAGGGGCCCAGGGAGGCAGGTGGGGAAGAACTACTCACTCCATTTGATGCACGAGGAAGCAGAGGCCCAGAGAAGTTAAGCAACCTTCCTGAAATCTCCCAGCTTCTAAGAGGGCAGTGTCAGGACTTGTATCTAGGCCCCCCGCCTGATCAGAGAGTGGAGAAGGCCACCCTCCAGGTCCACCAGCCCCAGGGAGAGAAATGGGAGTGGGGGTGGGAACAGGAGGAAGGTACCTTAATCAAGGGCGGGGCCAGGAATACAGCCGCAGGTTTGATAGGAATGTGGAGCTGGGAACCGGGATGACTTGCTGCTTCCGGTACCCGCCTCCTTCTCAGAAACATCAGGAAAATTGCTGGTCAGGATTTGGATCAAATTGGCCGCCCCCTGCCTCCCTCTCGACCTCTTCCTGATGTGCTTCCCCCACCCCACAGCCTGGCTCCTGACCCCAAGCAACAGCCCAGGCCGGCCCCTCTCCAGTGTGCAGGGCAGGTGGACACGGGGATGAAAGGCCATCGGGAGGAAGAGCCAGTGCAGCACACCCACACTCTTCATTTGCTGAAGAGTGAATACATTCGTCATTTATTCACTCTATGCATCTGCCTTCTAGAAAGGATTTAAGGCACACCATCACTTATTGATACACTTATATCATTTCATTTGATGAACCCCATTGATTCACTTCCTTGTGCCTTCATCATTCATTCATTCAACTAATTCTCTTTATTGCAAAGGCCATTGCTCCCAACTGCTGCCTCCCTTTTCTCAGGCATTCATGGGGGATCCTGGCCCATTTAATCCTAGAATGTTACCCAGAAATCTAGAACTGCAGGGCCGCAGCCTTCGGACAACAGCAGGTCTCAGTGCCTCATTTTGTAGATGAGGAGGTGGTCAGTATCCACCGAAGGCCAAGGCCATTTCGGGAAGAGAAGCCCCATCTTGGGCTTGCAGTCCAGTCCACACTGTGGAAAGGAAGCCAAGGCCACCAGAGGCTGGTCTGTGTGGCGAGGAACCAGCTCCAGCCTTGGGGTCTGAAGAGCAGGGTTCCGGCCCCAGCTGTTCACTGCCTCTGCCCAAGTCTTACACCCTGGGCATCTCCACCTGGATGTCTCACAGGGTCCTTGAACTCCTGTCTGAACCCAGTTCTCTACCCACCTTCACATCCTTCCTGTTTCAAACCTGCCCACTCACCCCATCTCAATCGTGGTTCCACTGTCTCCGCAGCTGCAAAAGCCAGAAGACTGGGCATCTCCCCGCCCCTGCCCCTGCATATCTGGCCAACTGCCAAGTCCTGCCCTCTGTAAACTCCCAAATGGCTCTTGAATTCCCCAGCCTCTCTCCACCCCTGCTGCCACACTCTGCACGAGCCCCAGCTCCTCTACAGCTGGGCTGCTCTAGACAAGTGTCTCAGCCTCTCTGTGAACTGGTCTCTACACTGTCCCTACACAGACTTGCCTTGGGTCCACCAACGAGCAGGGAGTAGAGAAAACCCCTGGGTGAGTCTGCAGGCTCCGAGTCCCAGCTCCACCATGAAGTAGCCTTGCTGATCCATATAATCTATGCCTGTGATTTCCAAGGTCATGGCCAGCTAATAATAATGGACTTCATTCGCTAATCACACACTACAGCCAGGTGCTGTGCTAAGTACTTTATATAATTTAATCAAGTGAAATGCTACCCCCATTTTATAGATGAGGAAAGTGAGGCACTGAGAAGCTAAGTAACTTGGCCCATGGTTACACAGCTAGTATGTGGAGTCGGGATTCAAACCCAGGTCTGGCCAAGCCCGAGCCACACGCTTTGCCGTGCTGCCTTCTCTTGCCGGTGCAGGAACTTTTGGTAACTGGCACCACCCAGAGCTCCTCGTTCCCTGCTAATTAAACCCTCACTCCCTTTATGCGTGGGAGGATTATGAACCTGCTTCTTCCACTCCAGGCAAGCTGGAATAAAACCCCTGCGAGCTGGCTGCAGCTGCTTAAAGCCCTGCGTTCCTCAAGCCGTACCAGGCGGAGTTCAGCTGTGCCTGCCCCCTCACAAGGGCTGCCGGCTGCCCAGCACTGCCTCGGGACATGGGCCAAGACACTGGGAAACGGCCCAAGCCAGGCTCTCACACACTGGCTCTGTGTGACCTTGAGCTCCTCAAATGGCCCATCTACTGGTAAGAAGGGTGCTGAGGCTGGTGTGTATAAAACTGATGACTAATAAGAAGCTGCAGTATAAAAAAACAAACAAACAAAAGAACCACTAATACGAAACTTTCTTTGGGTTATTTGTATGGAAATATGTTAATATAAATGTTTCAGACATTACATGAAATTTCTAAAAATCTTATATGTTCTGGTATAATGTTATAAGTCATAATTCTAGTTATTACTTTAAAATGTATATCTCAGAAATAACTAAATTTCCTTGTCAATTGCATTATTATGAACTTTCATCAAATCTTTAACCGTGGTCATTTTTAAGTCTTTTGTCATTTACAGACAGTTCTGGGTGTACACTGATGCTTTCGCAAAAATGTTCCTATAAAAGGGTTCCATCTTCAAGGAATTCATGGAAAAGACTCTGACGAGGACAGGTTTCTGATAACTGACTATACTGCTGAACTGAATGAATAAGCATTTTCAGAACTCTAATGGAAAACTGATGAATTTATAAAAGTGCTAACAAAAGATCAAGATGAAAAAAAATTAATTACATGGACTGAGTGAACTGATGAGGATGATTATAATTTTTGTGACGTTCTGTTTGAATTAAAAAAAAATTTCCACAAGGACTCAGAGGCAAAAAATATACAAATCAATTTTCACTGCAAAGTAAAGGAGCTGTTACAGTGGAGGATTACTGGACTGAATGTCAATATTATGACATAGTATGAGTGTGTTTCATGTTTGGTAATTGCAATCATTGTTGCTTTTATTGTGGTCATCCACTTACAATGCTTGGTGTCAGTTTATTTATCTCTTGTAAAAATAAAATGCAGTGTGCGTGTGTGAAAAAAAAAGTGAATGCATGTTATATTTTATTAATAAAATACACATAAAAGGGCTTCCCTGGTGGCGCAGTGGTTGAGAGTCCGCCTGCCGATGCAGGGGACACAGGTTCGTGCCCCGGTCTGGGAAGATCCCACATGCCGCGGAGCGGCTGGGCCCGTGAGCCATGGCCGCTGAGCCTGTGCATCCGGAGCCTGTGCTCCACAACGGGAGAGGCCACAACAGTGAGAGACCCGCGTACCGCAAAAAAAAAAAAAAAAAAAAAAAGCACATAAAATATTTTCCCCAAAACCTAAAAAAAAATTAAATTAAATTTAAAAATAAAATTTACTGTTAAGAAGCAGAAAAAAAAAAAAGAGTGCTGAGGGACCGGGTGAGACACAACACACCTTGACCTGGCATAATTTTAGTGATGGAGACAGGAGACTCTGACATGAATTATGAGACTCTGGTGGTGAAATCAAAACAAGTTAACACCGGGGGTGCTCAGGTGCGTCTATATTCTATGAGTCACCAGTGCCAAATGTCAGGACTGGTTGTGGGTACTGCATGGGCCATTCTTAACAAGGCCAGGGAACCAGGGTGTACACAGGCACTGGGGGCGGGGGTGCAGTAAGGCCTGGCTGGCACTGGCCTGGCGATCCAAACGCTTGGCAGGATCCCAATGCTGCCACTCGTTAGACTCCAGCAAGGTAACAGATGAAGTGCCTGGAAAGCTACCAAGAGCTCTATGAATGTTTGGACTTATTACATATTAACTAAGAGGCTGCTTTTCGTTTTCCTTCCTTTTGGAGGAAGGATGGCATCCCAGAGACAGCACAGCCTTTAGAGCTGGGCTGACCTGGGTTCTGTCCTGGGTCCTCTTTAGCTCTGGGAACTTGGACAAGTTGTGTAACCTCCCTGGTGGAGAATGGCCTCCTAACTCAGACTTAGTCACAGCCTTTACAGTCTCGACAAGGCCTATATGACTCCCCATGATCGGGAGCTTCACTGGTCTCTGGCCTCTTCCTCCCTCGCCCTTGCTAGCTCTGCTCCAGCTGGCCTTTTCACTACATTCTCTCAACATACAAAACATGCTCTGACCTCAGGGCCTTTGCACTTGCAGTTTCCTCTTCCTAACACTTTCTTCAAGTATCTGCAATGTGGCCTCCTTGCCCCCTGCATGTCTCTGACCAAATGATACCAATTACTGTGATCTCTTCTGACCATCCAATTCAAAGGGGTAACTCCTACCCTGGATTTTTCTGCACAAGATACCTCGCCATCCAACATACTATATATGCTTTACCACCTGTCTCCACTCATTAGAATTTAAGTCCCATAAGGACAAGGGCTTTTTTTCTTTATAACTGAAAAATTAAATTGTTATTTGTTTTCTAGGGGGTTTGTTTTTTACCCACTTCCTTTTCCCTCTCACCTAGCAGTGCCTGGCTGGCTCACTTGTAGAAAAAAGGATACAACCTTCCGTGCATAAAATCCTATAATGTGCCTGATACACAGCAGGCATTCTATTAGACACCTAGAGCCGCCGCAGCAAATTACCACAAAGTTAATGGCTAAAACAGAAACTTATTCTCAGTTCTGGAGGTGAAAAGTCCAAAATCAAGGTGTCAGCTCTAGGGGAGAGCACTTCCTCGCCTCTCATAGCTTCTGGTGGCTCCAGGCGTTTCTTAGCTTGCGGCTGCATCTCTCTAATCTCTGCCTGTCTTCATGTGGTCCCCTCCTCCCTGTGTGTCTCTGTGTCTAAGGACACTTGTCATTGGATTTAGGGGCCACCTGGATAATCCAGAGTGCACTCATCTTGAGATCCTGAACTCACATCTTTATCCAAACGTCACACTGCTAAGTTCCAGGGGTTAGGACATAGACGTATCTTTTCGGGGACCAGCATTCATTAACTACTAGGAAACAAGGATACAGAAGAGCTTATGAATTCCAAGCACGGGGGAGAAATAAATAACTGAGCATCTCACTTATTCCTCACGACTGCCCAGTAAGGCAGATTCTACTATCCTTGTTTACATGCAAGGAACGGGGCTCCTGCAAGCAGGAGCTTCCACCCCAAGAGCCATACTGGTGTCCACCCGAGTGACAGGTGACACCCCAGATAAGGAGGAAGCCAGTTCACCCAGCTCCAGCCACTGCCATCCCCATGCCAAGTCCCTGGAGCAGGCCCAGCTCTGCCTGGCCGCAGGCTCTAGGGCCCCTCAGGTGTGCCCAGAGGTCACATAGTAAATTAGTGAGACAATTCAGACTTGAATCTAGGTGTCATGCCTTCAAGCCAGCGGCTCTTTCCATGTTCTCAAGCTCCCTTATAACCAGAAAACTCAAAAGGAACCAGCACAAAGCCTAGCTTGAGAATTCACAGCAACCCTGTCACTGGGTGGGGGGTAGCAACCTCATCAGCCACACCCATCCAAGTTCCAGGAAATATCCCCTTGCTTTGGAGCTAATATAGACCACGCGGCGCGGCACACAGGATCTTACTTCCCAGACCAGGGATGGAACCCGTGCCCCCTGCAGTGGAAGCGCGGAGTCCTAACCACAGGACCGCCAGGGATGTCCCGACCATGCAGATTTTGATGGGGTATTTATTGCTGTTTCACCTCTTGCTGCCAGTCTTAGGGTAGGGCTTTCTAAAGGAAAACCACAAGTTTGAGAAGCGAAAGACCTGCCTTCACTACCTACTGCTTTGGCCTTGGACAAGCTATTTAATTACTCTGAGCCTCACTTTCCTCATCAATAAAACCAGGATTCCACATCTACCCATCTCCAGAGTGAGACAATGCATGAACAGTGTTCAGACCATTCTGAGGGCCTTACTCCTGAATATAAAGTTTCTACAGCTCCAGGAACATTTGATCTTTGATGGGTAGGTTGTGTGAGTTACCTGAGACAACCAGTTTCAGTAAAGTTTGTTATTATTATAGATCAGTATGATCTGTGCTTTGTTAGAAAAGATTAGAAATTGGCTCTGATAACAGTGTGGGCTGCTCGGTTTTGGGATGCAGAAGATGCCATCTCAAAGAAATACCCAAGATGGCAGATCCCATATGGTTGTTTAAGGGAGGGATGGCAGAGAGGGAAAAACAGACACAACTCAGCTGTGACTGGCCGTGAAGGTTCCGGCAGACAAGCAGTAGCTCCGAACCTCACTGAGGGTGGGAGAGGCTGCCCACGACATAAACCAAAGTTTTCAGTGTGAAAAGTCAGGACACCTGGGAGTAGAAGACAGTAGAGTTTGGAGCCAACTCTTTGCTTTTCCTTGTAACTACGTGACCTCGATCAAGTCACTTAACTCCCCGAGTCTGTTTCCTCATCAGTGAAATGGGGATCCCACTAAACCCGCGCTGTGAAGTATAGGCAATGTACATGGAGTCCTTTCAGCACAGTCCTGGCAGTAGGTGTTCAGTAGTTCCTTCCTGAAACCCAGCACTTCCACGAACATGCACGCAAATTATGGCAGGTCATTAACGCTCACAGGAGTCTTGTGAGATGCAGATAAGATACTGAATATGAAAATGTCCTGTATACTGCTTTATGAATCCAGGGATTAAATAATTCAAACACCAATAACGAATGCATCAGGAGAAAGTATCTCATGACAAATGGGAAATTACATATTGTTGCCCTTGTCCACAGATGCTCCCCAACAATAATGAGATGACAAATGTGACTCTAAGGAAGATTCTTTATTGAGACCTACTTAAAAAATTTCACTCCCTGATTTAAATAAACTTCAACTCAGTTGACTGGCTGATGGCTGAGCTAGGTAAAGGCTTCATGGTGGCAAAAACACTCCCCACCTATGATGACATCAAAATAGGTTCCTGAGTAGTGTCAAGTATGAATATACTCAGGGTCTCTGTCCCATCTTCTTCAGGGTTCGATTAAGCTGGAAGAGAAAGAAAAGCAAAGTCAGATATGGCTTTTTTTTTAAATTTGTTTGTTTTTGGCTGTGTTGGGTCTTCGTTGCTGCATGGGCTTTCTCTAGTTGTGGCGAGCAGGGGCTACTCTTCGTTGCGGTGCGCAGGCTTCTCATTGCAGTGGCTTCTCTTGTTGCGGAGCACGAGCTCTAGGCACTCAGGCTTCAGTAGTCGTGGCACGTGGGCTCAGTAGTTGTGGCTTGTGGGCTCTTGAGCACAGGTTCAGTAGTTGAGGCGCACGGGCTTAGCTACTCTGCGGCATGTGGGATTTTCCCAGGCCAGGGCTCAAACCCATGTCCCTTGCATTGGCAGGCAGATTCTTAACCACTGTGCCACCAAGGAAGCCCAGTCAGATATGGCTTTTTCACCACACCCTTCCCTACAGTGTGCACGATCACCAGGCCAGGCTGCCCCTCTGACATGAGCATGAGTTGTCTACTATCATGTGTAAATGCTCGGTTAGGTCCTCCACCTGACATTCTTATGGTGTCACACAATTCATGCAGCTTGTTCTATCTGCCCTTCACACTCAACAAACACACATCCCATGCTGCTCTGCCCATTTTATAGACAGGAAAGGGACCCAGGGTGACTAGACTTGTCAAGGCTCTATTATTATCCTGCAGGAGGAGTCTGGTAGCATGGACCACAGCACAGCAGTGACCTCTGCTGGAGGACTCAAAGCACCAAGACGCAGTGGCTCTAGCTACGGCCACAAAAAGTGACCCACAAGACCTCTCCAAGGGAAGGATGTGGAATGCACCAAGTCTGTCAGAACAGAGCTTCATGGTCTCAGCTTGCAGAAACTGGCCAGACCTGTCTAAGTCAGAGAGTAACTGCCAAGTGGTGAGGGATGGGTCAGAGCAGGCAGTGAATCCACCCATATTAGGAAATACCAGGGAGGGAGAAGAGAGCCGGCCACCCGCAGCGGGAGATCTTGGAAAGAGATGCTCCAGAGAAGGCTGACACAGCAACTCCTACAGGCCCAACCCCACTCCCCAAACCCCAAGCAGCCAGCCAGTCTAGCTCAGAAACTTAAAGGGCCAATTTCAGGCTTTCCTGAAAACAGAAATGAGAAATAAACAATTTATAACTCTCCACCCAGTTCCTAACCTCTGTCCCCAGCCCACACACCGCTCTCTTAGACCTCTCACCTCTTCAAATTTGTGAATCTGCCGGATGAAGAAATCCCCATAGCGCCTGGCCACCTTGGTGTCTGCGATGTGGATCATGTCCTATGAGAAAAGCAACCAGACAGGAGCGGTGAGGGAGAGCCGCTTTCGGGCCTGCATACAGCAGTGATGCTAAGTGCCAGATAGACCCCTATGGAAGAGCACTACCAGTCAAGAGCTGCCCTTTCTGTTTAGATGGCTGATTTTTATTTTCTTCCTGTTAATTCATTTATTTTATTTTCTAGTCTTTTTAACGAACATGAATCTTTTGGCTATAGTAACATTTAAAATAGCATTTTATTCTTATACACTGTTTATGAGTATAAAGTTGCAAATTAGTCTAGATTTTAAATTGTTTTTTAGCTCAAAATATTTTGTTGAGCACCATTTTACTTGTAAATTATGACATAATCTAGGTTAAGATCCAAGAACTTTCTCAATCTCTTTGATAGGATTTTTTTCAAGTCAAGTATGAAAAAAGGCAAAAAAAATAGAAAGTAATTTGCCAAAGACAAACCTGAACCAATAAGGAACAATAATAAAAACATGCAATTAAAAACATTTTCATAGGAAATTTAAATCATATTATTAATTTAACCTGAATATAACCTCACAGCAAAATTTTATTTGTAATAACCAAGTTGCTAAATCTTGGGAGAAGTGTTTTATTAAAGACCATCCAGATGGTTGGGACCAGTTCAGCTGGGCCACTAAAAGGGATGGAGGGATGGAGCAAATGACTGATATTGCCAAAGAACGTGTACATGTCAGGCATTGGGAATAAATGCAAAAAGGACTTTAGTTAGCTGACGTGATACGGCAGGGGATAGGCAGTTCTGATATTTAAAAACATGACTTAAAAACAACATTGAAAAACTTCCCCAACAGACATGTTTCTGCTTTTGGTGAGTCTGTTCATGGCAGGGATAGCCAAGTTCTGCCAAACACCAAGCCTTCAAAAAGCCATTAAGTCTAAAATGAGAGGATCTGGTTTAGCAAGATGAGCTTCCAAAAACAAACTACCCAAACTGGCCAAGCAATTCCACAACTAGGTATATATACCCAAGAGAATATTGTTCACACCAAACTTGTACACAAAAATTCATAGCAGCATTATCCATAATAGCCAAAAAGTGAAAACAGCTCAACTGTCCACGAACTAATGAACAGATAAACAAAGTGTGGTATACCCAAACAGTGGAATGTTATTTGGCTGTAAAAAGGAATAAAGTACTGATACCTGCTACAACCTGGATTAAACTTGAAAAGATGCTCAATAAAAGAAATCAAACGCAAAAAGCCACATCTTTCATGATTCTATTTTTAGAAAATATCAAGAATAGAAAAATCCACGGAGACAGAAGGAAGATCCCTAATTTGCCAGGGATGGCGGGGGGAAGGAGGAATGGGGAATGCTGTTAATGGGCAGGGATTTCTTTTGGGGATGATGGAAATGTGGAATTAGATAGCAGAGATGGTTGCACAACACGGTGAACAAACTAATAATCATGGAATTACACCCTTTAAAGTGGTGAAGTTTGTTATGCAAATTTTATCATTAAAAACTGTCAGCCAAAAATTAATTTTAAAAATTATTTTTTATTGGATTATAGTTGATTTACAACGTTGTGAAAAAAGAGTATTTAAATTAAATAAATAAAAAGTAGTTGTTAGCAATGATAAACACACACATATGTATGGTATACGTCTTGTGAGGTTATTTGTCTCTTAGGCTTGTGTATCCCTAAGAGATGTTGTGTACATATGTGTATTGTAGACCAACATCTTTCTGAAAGCAACCAAAAACGTAGGATATTTTAAAAAATTGCCTCATAGGTGCTTCCCTGGTGGTGCAGTGGTTAAGAATCCGCCTGCCAGTGCAGGGGACACGAGTTTGAGCCCTGGTCCGGGAAGATCCCACATGCCCGGAGCAACTAAGCCTGTGCGCCACAATGAAGAGCAGCCCCCACTCAGCTCAACTAGAGAAAGCCTGCATGCTGCAACGAAGACCCAACACAGCCAAAAAAACCCCAAAAACACCGTTATGTATACTGTTCAATAGCCAAAAACCACCCAAATGTCCCCCAGTAGAAGAATGGAAACACCGTGGTCAGTAACTGCAGTAGAATTTGGCCCGTCACACATCACAGAACAATAAGCATGACTGACCTACTGCTACACAGGACAACGGTGGATGGCGATTCTCTCAAATACAATGTTGAGCAAAAGAAGCTGGATAGAAAATACCACATACTGCATAATCCCATTGTATCAAGTTCAAAACCAGGCAGCACCAATCTAGGGTGGTACAAGTCAGGACAATGGCTTCCCACCCACTAAAGGACTTCCAGCAGTCTACTAAGCACCCTCCCCCCTTCTTCTCCAACCTCATCTCCCACCACAACCTCCTCTCAGGCCACTCCAGCCACACTGCAGCTGTCTGGGCTCGCTCCTGCCTCAGGGCCTTTGCTCTAACTGCTCCCTCCACCTGGAATGCTCTTCCTCCAGGTATCTGCTTGCTAATTTCCACACCTCCTTCAAGTCTTAGCTTCGGTTTCACTTTCTCAACAAACTCTACCCTGAGCACCTTACTTAATACTGCAGCCTGTGCCTTCCACCACCATTACCCCAACTTACTCCACGGCACGTGGCAACTTCCAAACTACTATATGCTTGCTTAATTATAACGCTTTTTGTCATTTTCTTAACACTAGAATACCAGCACAAGGGCAAAAATCTTTGTTGATTTTGTTCAATGATGTGTCCCAGATGCCCAGAACAGTGGGTGCCTTGAGAACCTAGCCCAAGGGGCAGTCATACCTTATCGATGTAGAAGTCAACCTCAGAGGCTGACTGAAATTCGCCATCGAGGGCAGAGATGCCACTGGTCCACACCAGGTTCTTCATTTTGTGTTTGAAGACAAGAAGCTGGATTCGGAACTCCTGCTCGGTGAGGTCCAGGAAGCCGGCCAGCTTGGCCACAGGCATGGTGGTGTAGAGCTTGAGGAAGCTGCGGATGGTTGAGAGTTGGGCCTGCTGCTGCACCTCATCAGAAAACACCTTCAGCTGCTGTAAGAAGGGCTCCTTGTGGTAATTGGGGTGTACGTTGTCATAGTTGGGCACTACAGGTGACAGGAATTTGGGGCAGGAGTAGCTGAAGAGTTCCTCGTAGACCTGTGGGTCACCTTTCTGCATGCGTAGCATCTTGTCCCCATATTTCTCCCGCAGCTGGAGGTGAATGCTCTCATCGATACGCATGGGGTACATGGTGAGGGCGATGGCCAGCAGGGCGTGCATCTGCTCATTCTGCTTGTTAATCTGGGGGTGGGGGGAGAGATCGGTGCAGGGTCAAATGAATGGATTTTCTGAGGTCCCCACCATCCTCCCAAGTACACTCTGTACAGACCTTCTGACTTCTCCCTTTGTCTTACACCCTTCAGCTAACTTTCCCAATGTCTCCTCCAATCCTCCCTCTAGCTCTACGGAACTTCTGGCCTAGTTCCAGGTCCTCTGTAGTTGTTTCCTGGACTCTTTACTGGTACCTCTGCCTCGGTCTCACCAATCCGCCCTACACATCACTGGCAGGTCAATCGTTCCACACCAAGTATGATCAATTCACCCAGAAATCTCTGCTGGCACTTAACACCTCCAGAATAAAGATTAAATACTTCAGCTGGGCCGTGAAGGTCACCCCAGACTCTAACACCCCAATCGGACTGTTCTCCTGCCTTCTAGCCAAAATGATTTATTGTGCTACTACATGACCACACTTCCAAGTCTCAACACCTCTGCTCTGCTTAGAAACCTGCTCCCAATTCTATGCATGTTTTGAATCCACCCTCCTCCAGGCAAACTGCTTGAGGGCAGTACCCACATCTAACTGATTTTAAACACCCACAGCCCAGTGAACACTCTAGGCACTGCTGGGGAATAAAAGTGAAACAAAAATCCTGTCCTTATCATCAGGGTGTTAATGATCCGAAATAATAGGTGTAACAAAGAAAACACTTAAGTAGGCGAGCCATTAAAAACTCATCCTGTTGGAAAAGCACATAGAAGAGCAAAATTTTGGAAGGCGTTTACCCAAAAACTGTTGTCACAGGTGTGTCAGCTGGTCAGAGGCCTCCTTACCATCTCATATTTGTACGTGGTCCTTTGGAACATGCTCTTGGTCCTCTGGATGTAGAGAAGGATGTTGGCAAAGACCCGGATAGCATCCTGGTATCGACGCATCATCAAATATGCAAAACCGACATAATAGTATGTGGTAACCTGGCACTCGGGCACACGAGAATACATGCTCTGTGGAAGGAGGCAGAAGCAGCAGTCATGAATCTCAAGACCAATTCATCCCAGGTAGGATCTGAAAATTGCTGGGGCCTAGTGTCGGCTGAGGTGGAAGCACTGAGAGCTCCCTGCAGAGGCCCTGAACTACCCAGAGGAATCCTGGCTCTGAAGTCAGAGGCTCTGAGTGCAGATCGTACCACTTACTGATTATGTGACCTGAGGACTCCATTTTCTTGGCTGTAACAGAAAAGGACTGGACCAGGTAACCCTAACATTTCTTTCAGCTCTAAAATCAGCTACACCTCACTTTCACATTCTTTCTTGCTTTCTAGTCCTTGCTTTTCCAAATAGCCCTATAAGAAAAAGGACAGATAAGATACGCACACGTCAAACAAAAACGTACCAAGTTTCTGTGGCTAGGAAAACAACCACTGCTAACGTATCATTACCTGTGCCACCTTAGAACTAAGTAAGTCTTTCATTAATTCTTCAGTGAAAGTTGAAAAGTAAAAATCTGCCAGCATCAGTCTGGTCTGAAAACAGAATCAAAAGACTGCTGAATATTTTAATTGTTAAGCACCAAAGAGAAACCACCTGGTCCAGGTTCAGATTTTCCCTGCAGTGGTTTTCCCAGTTCTTGTCTCAATTTTCCACTGACCTGGGGAGGAATCCTCTTTTATTCTCCATGAAATCTGTCCTAATAATAGATCAGAGTCTCTCTTGAAGCAGACAGACAGACTTTCTGGCTCTGGGAAGGTGGGCCTGAGGAAACAGGGAATGAATTACCTTCTTGTTCAGTTCGATGTTCTCCAGCACCTTGATGGCCTGGTAGTAATCCCCCAACAGGGAGTGCAGACGCAGAAGCCCCACCAGGCTGAAGTAGCCAAGCATCTTGTAGAGGGAGTGCCGTCCATACTCCCCAGCCACACTCTCAGGGTCACCTGAGAGAGACACACGGACACTGTGAGCACTTCAGCAGAAGCAGTGGAAGGAGGGCAAGCCTGACCCTTGACGTTTACCCTCAGTAAACTCTTCGTCTACTGCCAGTCTCTAAAGCTTCCTGCAATAGGGAATGACTGCCTTAGAAAGAACACCAAGCAACACCATGCCTGGCCTTATGCTAAGCTTACATTTCTAAGTCACCTAAGGGGTGTGGCAGCCCCCCCCACCATACACACCTAAGAATATGAGGGGACCCCTCTCATCAGTAAGAGTTACTTGGCAAGGCCCCTCCTTTCAGGAAGTCCATGAGATCAAAGCTATCTTCCTAATAACACTATTTAGGTGTGTTCCTATTTACCTTCCTAAGATACTATTTGCCTTTCTCACTGAGTTGACATTTGCACTGATGGTGCAAAAACAACGCGGGTAAAACTATGGACAACGTAGCATCAATCGGGTAGCGGCACCAAACTCTACTGTCATCGCTGTATTCTTTACCACCGCTCACCTGCAATCAAAGAACCAGCCACTTCCTTTTCCCCACAAAACCCCATTTTTAATTGCAAAAATAACTGATACACAGACTGAATAGAGACATGGGTATTTTCTCAAAAATGAGTGCAGTGAGCTTGTTAAGATGTCAATGAAAACAACTGGCAGTGTTTGCTGCCAATGAAAACTTGAGCTTTTAAGTAAAAATTAGAATTTCATAAAACTTCTATCTGCCACTATGAACTCAACAGCTCCCCAATGAAGACCTATCTGATAAGGTTGATGGTCAAAGTAACAGATGTGGTTTCAAAAAACTGTATAATTGGGACTTCCCTCGTGGTCCAGTGGGTAAGACTCTGAGCTCCCAATGCAGGGGGCCCAGGTTCGATCCCTGGTTGGGGAACTAGATACTGCATGCATGCCGCAATTATGAGTTCGCATGCCACAACTAAGACCTGGCGCAGCCAAAATAAATAAATAATTAAAACAACAACAACAACAAAAATGTACAATAAAATGTGTCAACTTTCAGAAAATCTTGATAGCTCAATGAATCAGTATTTTACAAAATCACACATGAGTAAAAAAAATTCATTCAAGCTGCAGGATAAACCGATAAACTTTAATGTAACAAAGTATAAGTTCACTGATAAGGCTTCAGATTCCACACTGCAACTAACCTGTATGAAACTACCCGCTGTCAACTTCTGATGCAGAACCAGAGAAGAGCCAGGCTACCTGTAAAGGCTATTGAGTTTCTCTTCCCTGTCCCAATTAAATATCTGCGTGAGGCCAGATTTCCCTCAGATACTTCAACCAAAACAGCATATTGCCACAGACTGAGTGAAGAAGCAGGAGACTCCAGCTCTCTTCTACGAAGCCAGACATTAAAGAGGTTTGCAAAAACACCACTCTTCTCACTGTAACAAGATCTGTATATAGATAAACTTGTGATTCTTAATCTTTTAAGACTGTAAAGTGGTCCTCACACCAAAAAGTTTGAGAAGTGCTTGTCTAAACAAAGGCCCTGGAGAGGGAGTAGAAGTGTTTACAAATGCAGCTCTCAGGAAGTGCTTGTTCAGTCTGTCGGCCAACAGACTGCCAAGCCCAGCAGCCCCCAAATCAGCCCTCGGCTCCTGTTCACACGCAAATACCAAAGAGGAGCAGCCCGTCGCTCCTCCGCACTACCCGCGGCCTCTACTCATGAGGCACAGATGGCAGGCAGCACTCACCTCCACTTGTGTACACCTCCAGCTGTCGGTTGATGTTGGACTTGTCTACAAGGGAGTGAAGGACATTGAGGACACTGTGAACATTCCAGATTTTGGGATTGGAACGAAGGAAGTCGATCTCCTCCTCTGACTTCTTGGCAGTCTTACAGCGGTACTGACTAAACGACTGAAACTGTTGAGGAAGAAGGGAAACGTGCAGCAGTGGCATTAACGCCAAAGGGACAGCACAGCACACAACACGCTACTGCTACCACTTCTCCCACTACGCCAGTCTGTGCACTACTGGTTCTTTCAAAGCCATCTTTGATTAAGCTGCGGATTTGTTCATTACTATGTTACTTATTCCACAGCTAAGCAAAAAGCTCTAAAATGAGAGGTAATTTGTGGGAAAAAACATTCAATTTGGAGTCAAACATAGTCTAAAGTACTTAACGTCTCTGGGCATCACAGTGCCATCAGCCTGGCCACCAGAATCAGGTGGCTTACAACAGATCTACTCATACGTGGTAGAGATGGGGCAGGTGCCTGCACGTGTGTCTTCCCTTCCAGAGCTGACCATCAATTCACCTGTGACAGGAACCCAGTCTGAGTCACCCCTGTCCCAACCACAGAGCCTGGACAAGTGTAAGGCACATATAGGGTACATACCACAGCTATTTGTTTGGGGCAGGGTTTCTATCTGGGACCAGCACTGGGCTGGCTCCATCTGTCACCCAGAGACTAGCACAGGAGACCTAGTTACTCTGTCAGAATTAAAAGCTCCCTGGTTGATTTCTGGTGCATGCACAGGTTTGGAAACCAGGGACCTAGAATCTAGGTTCTAGATGACCTAAGATTACTTTTCAACTCTGAAATATCATCCTCCTCCAAGAGCGCAGGAGAAAACGTTTCCAAATTTACAATAAACAAATAGTATCGGGGCTTCCCTGGTGGCGCAGTGGTTAAGAATCCACCTGCCAATGCAGAGGACACAGGTTCAATCCCTTGCCTGGGAAGATCCCACATGCCGCGGAGCAACTAAGCCCGTGCGCCACAACTACTGAGCCTGCGCTCTAGAGCCCACGAGCCACAGCTATTGAGCCCACGTGCTAAAACTACCAAAGCCCGCGCTCCTAGAGCCCGTGCTCCGCAACAAGAGAAGCCACCACAGTGAGAAGCCCGCACACCGCAATGAAGAGTAGCAACTAGAGAAAGCCCACGCACAGCAACGAAGACCCAATGCAGCCAAAAATAAATAAATAAAATAAACAAATTTATAAAATAATTTTAAAAGCAAATATCCTTCAGCCAACAGTTCTACTTATAATCATCCCTAGAAATAGACTTTATCTGTAACACATACACCAGAAGAGTGGTACACCATGTACATGGCACGAAAGAACAAGGCAGGTCTCTATACGATGACTAGCTTTCCAGAGAGTAATTGATGCCTCTGCAAAGGCAAGGAAGGAAGACACTTTCACTTTATCTGCAGTTAAAAAAAAAAATCTCAACAATAGCAACACGTTCATATACTGCTGCATCAATACAAATAAATGAAAGAATGGTGGGGAATAAGGAGCAAAAAAAAAAAAAAATTTTTTTTTTTTTTTTAAATTTTAAAAAAGACAAAAAACAACAAGAATAAAGAAGAGAGCGGTGGGGAAGAGCCCCTCACCCCATGCGGTTTAACTGGTGTTTTCTTCTTAAGCGGCTTACAGTGCTCTCACTTTTCACAAAGACTGGCTGGTGGCATCACACCTGGCCCACACTGGCCAGTCTTTGTTAGAAGCAAGAGCACTTAAACTCCTTAAGAGAACACCAGTTAAGCCCAGGGAATTAGGATTATTTTAAGACGGATGAAGAACCTTAGCACAGATGATCCTCGCTGACTTGCTGCTAGCCAACAGGACAGCCAATCTTCTAAAATTACGCCAAATAACAAGCCCAGGAGCCAGAGAGGGCAAACGAGGCCAGTGTGGTTTGTGGCCTTCACTGCATAAAGGACTGAAGTCTGTCTTGAGCAGGAAGCCTCTTTCTCAAAGTGCCCTAGGAAGGTTTCCTCAGCTCACCAATCACAACTTATCAGCACTCTGTACTCAAAGTCTCTTTGATCCATGGGGCTCAAATAACTGCTTTATTAGGAAACTGATTTCTCCTGAAATACCTAGTAAGAACTGTGCCGTCCCTGTAAAACATGGAAAAGATGTTTTTCCAAAATCAATTATTTTATGGTTTTTAGCAACAGCACTCTGAGACAGGTAATTTTTCCCTTTTGATAAAAATGTTCTTTCATTCTGATCCAACATATACTCACATCACCAGCACCACAATCAAGATATAGAATTTTTCTCCTGTAGGCGAGGAAAGTGAGGCTCAGAGAGCTAAGTAACACATCATCACTACAGAGCCACCAGGTAGCAGCCCCCAGACAAGTACCCACTCCTAGCTGACTCCAAAGCCTGGAAACCTGTGTTCTTCCTGCCAGACCACCTCTCAAGGTCAGTTAAGAACGTGGTGAATGTCAGGAGCTCAGTTCTCCAGACTTCTGAGGTCAGAATGGAGCTCTTAGACCTCACTGATTCAAAACACCACAACACAGAGGCCACTTCCACAGGGTATGTCACACTACCCTAGGGTGGCTATACACCATGATCTTTCCAACAACACAAACAATGGTAACAGCTGCTCCTTGTCTGGACCAGTTATTTCAAATTAGGCCCAGGGTGACCAGATACCTGGTAGATGAACTCATCGATGATATCCCAGAGCCACTGGTTGGGAAGTTCGAGGGGAGCAGGACCATCAGCATCTGGGCAAGAGACCACAGAAAGGTCAGACTCGATCAATGACTATATGCCCATTCAGTGAGGCTGCAGAATGCATTTTGTAATTTCTCTCTTAAAAGGACTATGAACCACATGACTTCCCCCTCTTCCCACCTGCACATTAAAATCCTGCTAAAAAGAGCTGAAGGCCAATACGAGGTCTCATCATAACCTCAGACTCACTGAGAATGTAGTTGAAGAGATTGCAGTAGTTGTAATAGGATTCAAACCTCTGCTCCAAGGAGGGTCCCCCCTGTAAAGAAAGCAGAGAAAGGAGGACACATTTAATCTAAATGCGTTCTACTCATGGCCTGCCACTGACAGTTGAAAACAAATACGGCTGATCCTTGAAAACACAGGGGTTTTGGTCAAAAATCTCTGTATAATCTGTGTATAATGTATCGTTGACCCTCCACATCTGCAGATTTAACCAATGGTGGATCCTATAACACTATAAATATTTATTGAAAATACCTGCATATAAGTGGACCCGCATAGTGCCAACCCGTGTTGTTCAAGGGTCAACTATATATGAGAATTGACGTCAGCTCTCCCCTTCTTAGCGTGTGAGAGCACTCAAGTGACAGGGAAGATAGTTAAGTACTACAGCAGTTCAAAGGGGCACCGAATACCCGACGCCAACGGTCAAGTTTTATACCAAAAACTTTAACTGACCATTAAAGATCAGGCATATAGATCTGGCAAGGCAGAAGAGTGAGGGGAAGGTGTTTCAGGAAAAACAGGACTAATGAAGGCAAAGAAGTAAAATCGTGGTGCTTGAAGGTTAGGGAGTAAGGCAGACAATGCTACACTGGGCTACATTGGGCCAGAAATGCAGAGGTCTTACAGTGCCAAACAAGAATTAAGCCGGGGGTCAGCAAATCCACCACCACCTGTTTTTGTAAATAAGAACCTTAACTGGCACACAGCCATGTGTACTCACTGTCATGGCTGCTACAAAGCTGAATAGATTCGACAGAGACCATTACAGCCCTCAAAGCCTAGAATACTCTCTATCTGGCCCTGTACACAGCAGGCTGCTGACCCCTGATCTAGACTTCATGTGGCTGGCAACAGAACCACTGAAGAGTTCTGAGCTGGGGAACAACGTGATGTATGGTGTATGTTGTGATGGAGTAGAAAGAACACTGCCTTGGAGTCGTAGCCCCACTGCTTACTAACTGTGGGGTCTGACAAGGTACTTAATCCCTCTGAAAAATGAGATTATGAAGTGAAAGTGCCTAATACAGTAAATGCTCTTTCAATGAAAACCTCCCCCTCCAACTCCCCCCATCATGTACGTGAAACTGCCCCATCTGGTACCTAGTGAAGAGATCACAGGGTCAACAAACTTCTGCTGCACCTTCATCTACAGACCAGAGGGAAGATCAGAGGAGGCAGCCAGCCATACTATGGGTTGATGCCACGTTCTGCCGAAAGCCATGTTATACAGGCTGGCTAGATCACTAGCCCAGCCTGCAAAGTACCTGAGCCATAGCATCAATGACAGAAGAGAATCTTTACTTTCTATCAAATGAGGTAGTCAGAGAGCTCACTGGGATGCCAGAAAAACATGGCCCCCCGCATTACTTTGGCAACAAGAACTCCTTCACCTACCGCCACTGATGGTGGGGGGCTCCTGGGCCAAGGCCAGAGCTCTTGTCAGGTCAAGTCATCCTCAGGGGGATGAGAGTGAGTGTGAGAAGCTGGGAACTCTTTAGATGGAAATACCCTAAGGAGACTGTGGTGGCAGTTTCTTTAATTTACACACGCACATACACGCTCCAACAATTCACGTGTCAACGTGGGGGATCAGACACAGGATTAGAGCAGCGAACAAGACAAAGTCCGTGCCCTGCTGGAGTTTACCCTCTAGTGGGGGAAGCAAACAAAACCCAAATAAATAAGACAATGTCAGAGAGTGACAGGTGCTCTGAAGTGTCACATAGTATGGCTAGGAGCCAAGGGAAGGAGGGAAAGATGCAGGAAGTGAGACTGGCAAGGAAGTCTGGGGCCAGGTCAAGCAGGACCATGACTAAGACTTGGGATTTTATTCTAAGTATGATGGGAAGTCACGGTAGGATTGTGAGGAAGGGGGTGACTTGATGAGACTATGTTTTAAAAGGATCACCATGGTTACTAGGTTGACAATAAACGTAAGCGGGCAAGAGTGGAAACTGACACCAGGTGAGCAGTTATGCCGTCATTCAGGCAACAGATAATAATGCCTTGAACCAGGGTAGGTATGTGCATTTTTAAAAGATACAATGCTATATGCACACCTAACAGACTACAGTACAGTGTAACGTAACTTTTCTTTTTTTTTTTTTTTTATTATTTTTTGCGATACGCCGGCCTCTCACTGTTGTGGCCTCTCCCGTTGCGGAGCACAGGCTCCGGACGCGCAGGCTCAGCGGCCATGGCTCACGGGCCCAGCCGCTCCGCGGCATGTGGGATCTTCCGGACCGGGGCACGAACCCGTGTCCCCTGCATCGGCAGGCGGACTCTCAACCACTGCGCCACCAGGGAAGCCCAACTTTTTTTTTTTTAAGATTATTTATTTAAAAACAAATTTTTGGCTGTGTCGGGTCTTAGTTGTGGCACGCAGGCTTAGCTGCCCCACGGCATGTGGGATCTTAGTTCCCCAACCAGGGATCGAACCTGCATTCCCTGCATTGTAAGGTGGATTCCTTACTGCTGGACCACCAGGGAAGTCCCTAGCATAACTTTTATATGCACTTGGGAACCAAAAAATTCATGGGACTGGCTTTATTGTGATATGCACTTTATTGCAGTGGTCTGGAACCAAACCTGCAATACCTCCAAGGTATGCCTGTAAACAGTGTAGACGGTATTTTAAGAGACTTAGGGCACTCTAAAATTTAGAAATCAGGAAGAAAAGAATCCGGCCTAGCTTCAAAGAATTCTGCCATTTACTAGCTGCATGAATTTGAGAAAAAGCAACCTCTCTGCGCCTCCGTTTGCCTACTTTGCAGGATCACCATGAGGACTAGAGACATGCAGATGTGTGCCAAGTGCCTAGAATTGTGCCTGGCACACAGCGACAGTTGTATGTATTTCTCAGAGGGCAGGAGGCTCAGTGGCAATGCACTAAAGGGAAAAAGCAAGGGCATTCCAAGCGGAGGCATCCGAAGGTACCTGGGAACACACTTTTAGGATGACGTCCTGCAACCCAGTGCATGTGATAAGTGTCCAGTCAAGAACTGTGGGGATAAAGAAATTAAAAAGGATGGACAGGCTATGCAGTGGTACCATTTGCCTGAAACAGACACCCAGCTTCCTGGGTTCAATCATTCCCTCCATCCTTTCTTAAAAGAAAGCTCAGAAAACATGCCAACCACTCTTGGACACTGAACCAATATAAACTAGCAACTGTTTGCCAGGGACAAAAATGGCATAGTTTAAATACTGCCGGCAACGTTTAGATACTCACACTGACTTTGGCATATATGTGCCTGTAGTATAATTCTTTGTACAGAATCAGAAAGACGGCATCTGAAAGAGATGGCAGAGGGTGCTTTAGTAATCCACCAGACAACCGGGGTCTTCTGGCAGTTTTAGCCTGTGGTGGGAAGTAAAGTGGTAAATGTGATTTCAGAAACCAAACAACATCAAAATTCTAACACTTACACCCCAAGAATACATGCAACGAGAAACTTCATCTCCCACTTTATCCTTTCAACCTCATCTTAATCTCATTCAGGCCCATTTCCCTTCACCACTTAGATATTTTTGCCATACAGTTGCTTAACCAAGATGTAAATACTAATGGCTCCACGGAAGGCGATATGACAGGATCAAAACTGCAAATACATGGGGATCTTTGACTTAGACATCCTATTTTAAGGAATTTATCCTATTGATACGATGCAACCATTAAAAAGAAAGAAGGCGGGGACTTCCCTGGTGGCACAGTGGTTAAGAATCCGCCTGCCAATGCAGGGGACACGGGTTCGAGCCCTGGTCCGGGAAGATCCCACATGCCACGGAGCAACTAAGCCCGTGTGCCACAGCTACTGAGCCTGCTCTCTAGAGCCCATGAGCCACAACTACTGAGCCTGAGTGCCACAACTACTGAAGCCCGTGCACCTAGAGCCCATGCTCCACAACAAGAGAAGCCACCGCAATGAGAAGCCCGCGCACCGCAACGAAGAGCAGCCCCCTCTGGCCACAACTAGAGAAAGCCGGCGCGCAGCAACGAAGACCCGATGCAGCCAAAAATAAATTAATTAATTAATTTTAAAAAAGCAGGGATGAGCTCTTTGGATATCAATGTTGTGCAGAAGTTAACATACAGGTCTGAGACTATTAGCCTTAAAAAGGCCTGCTGGTAAAGTTGGTCCTTGCTTGGCAGCTGGGAACCTAGATTTCAGGAGGGTTTCCCACCAATCTCATAAGGGTGGTCTGCTATCCCTAAACTGTGCAAACAACATGGTTTATACTGAACACCTGCTTTCCTTCTGGGAGTCTGGAATTTCAGTACATGCTAGGCAGAGGATATGCCTACACGACCAGCCCCCAATAAAATGCCTGGACATTGAGTCTGTAATGATCTGCTCTGGTAGCTCCATAGAAAGCCCCACAGCTGTCGGACTGAGTCCTGTGAATCCTCCTAGCAAATAATCAAACCTGGGGAGGGTCTTGGGAATCCTGGAGGTGCAGAATACTCTCCAAAAATACAATAAATTTTAAAAATGGAAAGAAAGGAGCATCTATCTAGTCTTTGTAAAAAAGGAAAAAGTTATTCCTAATTGCTTATATATGCATAGAGTATCAGAGGAAGGATAAACAAGAAAATGGTGAACACTAGATGGCTCCAGAGAGAAAAACAGACAACTTGGGATAGAAATGGGAGGGGGATTTTTATACCAAATCTTTCATACTTTGAGTCCTGTGAATCCTTACCTGTTTAAAAACATGTATTACAGGACTCCTGTTGTGCTCAACATACATAATATTATATTCTTTATAGGCAAAATATTAAACAGAGCGTAATGTCTGAGCAACACGGAAACACATTTAAGATTGAGTTCTAGCAAACGTTATGGACACTAAGGGGGGAAAGTGGTGGGGATGGTGGTGGTGGGATGAACTGGGAGATTGGGATTGACATATATACACTAATATGTATAAAATAGATAACTAATAACCTGCTGTATAAAAAATAAATTAAATTAAAAGAAAAAAAAAAGAGTGAGTTCTAGGACTTCCCTGGAGGTCCAGTGGTTAAGAGTCTGCACTCACAATGCAGGGGGCACGGGTTCAATCCCTGGTCGGGGAATTAAGATCCTGCAGGCCGCACTGTGTGGCCAAAAAAAAAAAAAAGAATGAGTTCTAAACCTGAGTAACGATGATGATGCTAATGTTTAGTATTCAAAAAATGTTAGCTGTAACAAAAGAAGTGAAAGACTTGTACGTTAAAAAACTACAAAACACTGTTGAAAGAAATCAAACACCTAAATAAATGGAAAGACATCCATGTCCATGGATTACAGGACTTAATATTGTTAAATGGCAATACTCTCCCAAATTGATCTTCAGATCCCACATAATTTCTATCAAAATCCAAGCTGGCTTCTTTGCAGAAATTGACAAGCTGATCCTAAAATTCACATGGAAATTCAAGGGACTCAGAAGACCCAAAGCAATTTTGAAAAAGAACAAAGGTGGAGGATTTACACTTGCCAATTTCAAAACTTACTCCAAAGCTACAATCATTTAGACAGTGTGGTTGGTACAAGCATAAGGACAGACATAGATCAATGGAATCAAAGTGACAGTCTAGAAATAAACCTCTACATTTACATGATAACAGATTTCGGGAAGTGCCAAGACAATTCAATGGAAAAAGAATGGTCTTTCTGAAAATTAGTACTGGGACAGCTGGCTAATCACATGCAAAAGAATGAAGTTGGCTCTTCTTACTTCACACCATATATAAAAGACACCATCAGAAAGTGAAATGTGAGAGGAGGCCAGAGAGCCCATTCTGGAGCAACTGTAATGACCCCAAAAATTACAGAGGGAAAAGGAAACCAGTCAAGACAAAAATCCCAACTTCAGTTTTCACGACATGTGAAACACCTCTGTCCCCTCTTCATCTACTCAGTTTTCATTCAACAAGTTATTTACTAAGGAATTTACTATGTACCAAACCCTGGGGAAATAAAACGGCGACCAAAACAGACACAGATCGTCCTGAGCTTTCTAATGAGCCTCAGTCATAGGATCCCATCCAACACACAGGACACAAAACACTCACACCTACCGTTGCCAACCTGTGGAGCAATGGTTTCAGCCTCAGGCCAAGGTGTATTCTTGAAAAATCTTTCAGTCAACTTGGTCCAGCTGAAAATCAAGAAAAAATATTCTAGAACTCCAAAACAGGAAGGATCTGAGAAGAGACAATCCTCATATTTTATAAATAAGTACCCAAACTCCGAAAAGGGAAGGAGTCACGGAAACAGAGCCAGGGCCAGAGCCTCGAAGTCTACAACTTTCCTCACCCCAGACAATCTTTCTTAATAAGGTGAAACATTTCTTTTACATCAGCTAGGCACCTACCAAGCTCTTCAGGATCATCTCCTGCCTCTGTATCATGAACTCTAGTCATATTCCACTGCTTACTGTTCCCTGACTTGAGAACTACCTCTTAGACACCCCCACCCGCCTCCCTCAGCTTTCCACCTCCCCTTCCACTTCCTGGAGCACTGTGCCTCCTCCCCCTCTCCAAACATGGAAGCAAATCAGGCTATTTGTTGCAGTCTGACGCCACAACAGCCCTCAAGCGTCCAACGCAAACACTGATGCCCAGATGCTTCACAACCCTATTTCCTTGATGAAGTCTTTCCTGACTATCCAACTCTGATTGACCTGTCTCATTTCTAACGCCCATTACATAAGGGCCGTCCCCTCAAAACCAGAAGCAGGGCTTCCCTGGTGGCGCAGTGGTTGAGAGTCCGCCTGCCGATGCAGGGGACACGGGTTTGTGCCCCGGTCCGGGAAGATCCCACATGCCGCGGAGCGGCTGGGCCCGTGAGCCATGGCCGCTGAGCCCGTGCATCTGGAGCATGTGCTCTGCAACGGGAGAGGCCACAACAGTGAGAGGCCCGCGAACAGCAAACAAAATAAAAAATAAAATAAAATCCAGAAGCAACCACTCAGAGCTCAGCTCACCCTGTTTTGTGTTGAGAAGTTGTCCAGCACAGTTTAGAAATTAGGTTCTGGTGACAGACTGGACAGGTTCAAAACTCAGCACATCCACTTAGCTAGCTATGAGATTTATCCTTTCTGTGCTTTGTTTTCTCATCTATAAAATGAGGAAAACAACAGAACCTACTTCATGGGGTTACTGGGAAGGGTAAATCAGTAAATACAGAAAAAGCGCTCCGAACATTGCCTGATCTGTAATGATCATACATATTATTGCTATTATAATTATTGATAGTCATGGTATTATTTTAGGCCTTGTACAAGTTCTGGGCAATGAGTTCAACAAAATAACATGTCCCTAGCCCCCAAAGAATCACAGAAACCCCTCGGGCACTCTCTTTACAGCGAAATGAATAAACATCACCCCTTTTTAGAGACTGCATTACTAAGCCAGTCTCACCCAGTAAGAGATCATTTCAGCCAATGGCCCATACCTGTTCTCATAGATGTCCTGGATCTCATATACCTTCTGGTCAATGACATCGCTGGAGACACGACTGGCCTGTAGCTCATACACTTTCTGGTCAATTAAGTCTGAGACAGTTTTGTGGAAATACTGGATGAAATTTTTGATCACTTCAGGGATCACCTGATAGGTCTGCTGTTCATACTGACGTTCATAAGCCAGATCCTGCTTCGGATCTCCTAGAGATTAGATACAATAAATACTTCAAATCCACATTCAGAACATAACAAAAGGGCAAGGCCATCCGCTAAACAAAACTCAAGTCTATAAAATCGGGTACAATTCCCTTTTAAACACTCAGAAATATAAATCCTCTCCAGGTCACTCGCAATCCCCACGGGCCTGTTTCCTCAGAACATTTTCCCACTACTTATTTATTTTATTTATTGAAGTTATTTATTTGCTTATTGTTTCCCGCACCAGAACCTAACATCTATGAAAGCAAGAACCCTGTCTGTCTTGCACCCAGGTGTACCTTCAAGACCTGGAACAGCTATGGGGGGCGGGGGGGAACGGTGCGAAGGGCAGCAAGTAGTAGGCACTTAATATTTTTTGAATAAACGAATGACTGCCATTTTCTACCCATATGACTTGGTGCAAGTAACTAAACTTCTCTGTCCTCAAGTTTTCTCACCTGTAATGTTAATTTATGTCTTTGGAGAACTGCTGTAAGGGGTAAATGAAATACTTCACCCCAAGTACCCAGAACAACACATGGCACTTAATAAGTGCTAAATCAAACCAAGTTACTGTAACAACTCAGGAAACATCAAAAACCTTCCAAAAAAGATTTCACTTCGACTTGGTTTCAATTACTTTAATTTTTCACAACAAGATTTTCTTCTTCAACTAATAGCTTCAACAGGGAAACCACAGTCAGGACAGTAACCCTTCCCTTCTGGGACTTTGAGGTGGACCATGAATAAGGCCTGGTTTAATAGCTCTCGTGGTGAGAGCTAGTAACTGACTCTAAACCTGGACCATCAAGACCGAGTTTTAAGCAGGTGCCCGTCAGAGCTGCTCTGAGACATCCAAAAAGGTGTCAATCCCTAGAAGCCGGCCAGACAAACCTGCAGACTCACCTGTGTGCATATCATAGTCGCCCGGGTAAGCATAGGGATCGTAGGCAGCCTAGAAACGAAAGAGACACACACAAGACAGTCACCAGCTCGTGAATCCAAAATGCTCGTTCTAGGTTCTAAAGATACAAAGGTGGGTAAGACACAGTCTCGTTCTTTGAGGAACTCACACGCCTGTGAGAAAAGGGAGAATAAACAGACAATGACAATACCGCGTTACGGCTGCAATAAGGTAGAGCAAAGCACAAGAGGCTGTGGGAATCTGCGGGGCCTGACAAGACTGAACCCAGACCATTAGAAATCAGAGTGCAGTTACAGACACACAGAATCCTATAACTAGCCTCCGTTCCCGGACTTGGAAAAGGAGAGGACCAGGGGACCGGACACACGAGATGGGCGGGCCGAGACGGGCTGATCAACAGCCGGGAGCTGCGGGTGGCAACGGCATGAGGAACGCGCAAGCGGGGAGGCCGGCTGGGGCTGGTCGCGGCCCGCGAGTGCTCCCGGAGAGGCCCGGACACCGTCTCCCCGCGGGGCCCAGCATCCAAAGAGCCCTGCCCCTGTCGCGGAGCTCCGCACACGCTCTAGACCAGATTACCTCAGACTCGTAATCGTCGGCAGGATACGACATGGCTGCGCCGCTCGCGGACCTAGGCCGGAAAGAACGGAAAAGGCGGGCCTCGCCTGCCTCTTGACGCCGGAAGTCCAGCCCCCTCGAGGCTGACGGGAAACCGGAAACTCTTCCGGAGCCGCCGGAAATCTAAGGCAGCCATGTTTGGAAGGGCGAAAGCAACAACCCCATACTTTATTCCTCCTTCAAATAGAGGCTCCACAAGGAAGGTGATTCTATAATACTCGCAAAAATTTAGAATTAAACACATTAAATATTTCGGCTTAATAAAGGATGGGCAAAGTAGTTGAAACAAGAAGTAATGCCACTCAAAAGATGGCTGACAGCTTCCTCGGCCGCCCTCTCGCATGAAGGGAAAATCGGATATGGGGGGGCCTGATCGTGGATTTAGCTGCAAGAGGTTTGCCTGCGGCAAAAAAAAAAAAAAGTCTTCAAACGTTCCGCCCTCAAAAGTCTAAACTTACTGGGTGTAAAAGTTGAGGCTTAGTCCAATACAGTGAGAGGGCATTGAGAAAAGGCGCCCGCCGACTTTGGACGTTAAGGTTGGAGCAGGCAAAGATGAAGCCAGCTGTGATGTGAGGAGAGTGTCGTAGGACCCACCCTCTCGTGCAGCCTTGAGCGCTGTGGGTGGTGTTCGGAATCGGGCATGGGGGTGGGTTGGGCTCCTGAAGAAACCCTGGAGTTAGGGAGTGGGTTATAAAACAAACCAACACAAACCGATATGTAGGTCAAGGGCCTTAGTTTAGCCATTTAGAATAGCAGTGCCACGCCCCAACTCCTTGTACCGCGTTTTTGCTTTGCGTTCCCTCGTTGTCTGTTACCTAGAGGTGATAACCGTCGTGGAACTAAGCTTAAGGACCCATCGAGACTCTTCGTCGGCGCAAGGAAGGTAACCCAGCAACGTGCTCCTCTACTCCAATTTCTCCCCTGTCACACTTCCCCTTGTGTCTAGTGGCGTTTGGGATTCAGCTAAAGGAAATCCTGTTGGGAACATTTGAGTTTAGTAGGATATATTTATGTGACACTCTAGCGTAAATAGTTATTGCTGGCCTTCCGTGTGTGTAAGATACACCTAGCCCGCTGTGATCAATGAGTGTCTTCAATGAAATAAGTATTTAAGGTTAATCAGGGCACTAGAAGACTTGAAATTACCTGAAATTACAGTTAATCTATGACAAAAATTTGATACAGTTTGCCCTCGACTTTGACAACTCCCCAAATGTTCATAACATTACTAGAAAAGAATTGTGTCTTTCACCACCAGGGAAACCGCCACCCTTGTCTTGAGTCTTCCTCACAGCACACATTCAATGCATCTGCCCTTGCTTGGCTCTACCTTCAAAATGTTCCCAGACTCGGGGCTTCCTTGGTGGTGCAGTGGTTGAGAGTCCGCCTGCCGATGCAGGGGATGCGGGTTCGTGCCCCGGTCCGGGAGGATCCCACATGCTGCGGAGCGGCTGGGCCCGTGAGCCATGGCCGCTGAGCCTGCGCGTCTGGAGCCCGTGCTCCGCAACGAGAGAGGCCACAGCATGAGAGGCCCGCGTACCGCAAAAAAAAAAAAAAAAAAAAAAAAAAAGTGTTCCCAGACTCAATTCTCACCACCTTGCCGCTATCGTTCTAGTCTAAGCCACTATCACCTCATTTGTATTGTAGCAGCTTCCTCACCGTTCCTGCTTCCAGTTCTCCCTATTTGTAGAATTGCGTTTGAATGGAAATTTCGGACATTGCTTGGCAGCACATTTAGTCTGCTTAGAAATCCAACTTTGACCTGAGAGCAGCTGCACCCCGTTGTAGACTATGAAATGTTTGATCACCGGGTGTTTGATTTTCTAAGTCTCCCTGGTTAATGGAAAACCAGTACTTCAAAGGGAAAGAAACTGTGGGCAGAACAAAGCTCCTGGAATAATTTTACCTGGGAGAGTTGGCTGAGAGGATTCAGCAGCTGAAAAGCTACCCTATTTCTCTTGATCTTCTTTTGCTTGGGATTTGAGGCAGGAAATTCTGACTCAGAAAAGCCATTAGTTATGTTTTATAGTCGTCCTGGGTTCTTCAGCTATGTTCAAAGTTCAAGCCCCACTTCCCAAGAATCTCTAGTTTGTTTGTAGTTCATGTACTGTCTGGTTTGTTTCCCTCTCCTGAGATGATCTCAGAAGCCTCTGCTCACTGCCTTTTGGGGCAGGAGTATGTAGGCCTTGAGAGACCAGTAGCTGAGTCTTTACAAATCAGAGCTAGAAGTGTCTTTAGGGATGATCTGGTATAGGAATCCACTAGATAGAAAAGAACAATGTTTCCTGAGTGCATGTTAAGTTGTAGCCTTCTTTCACAGAGAATATCGAAGACTGTTGTTCTTGCCTGCAAATAAATATTCACTTACTTTTCTTAAAATACAGTGCCCTCTCTCTGCAGTCTAAAAGATCAATAGATCAATTCTCAAATTGTTAAAAATATAATCGTCATGCTATATATCTTGATTGGGGTGATAGTCACCTAAGTGTATACATTTGTCAAAAATCACCAGCCTTGTACACTTAATCCCCTTGTGTGTGTGTGGATTTTACTGTATATACTTTATACCTCAATAAATTTGATTTAAAAATTATAAGTAGGGACTTCCCTGGTGGCGCAGTGGTTAAGAATCTGCCTGCCAATGCAGGGGACACGGGTTCGAGCCCCGGACCGGGAAGATCCCACATGCCACAGAGCAACTAAGCCCGTGCGCCACAACTACTGAGCCTGTGCTCTAGAGCCCGCAAGCCACAACTACTGAGCCCACCTGCCACAACTACTGAAGCCTGCGCGCCTAGAGCCCGTGCTCCACAACAAGAGAAGCCACCACAGTGAGAAGCCCATGCACCACAACGAAGAGTAGCCCCCACTTGCTGCAAAAAGAAAGCCCGTGCACAGCAATGAAGACCCAATGCAGCCATAAATAAATAAATTTATTTAAAAAATTATAAGTAAAATTAACAACAAATTACTAACCAAAAAGTTTTGGAACTTACACAATAGACAAAAGATTAATGCCACTAAGAGATTAAAAACGTAATTCGCCTACCAATAGTGAGCTTATTTAATCATTAATAAAGGAAACAACAGTATGACAGAGCTGGCTTGAAAAGAATTTGAGAATAGTTAATGGGCAAAGGAAGGATGAAATACAATTACTAAATTAGATCCAAATCTGTTTCCTGCCCTACAGAATAATAAAACCATAACCTTTGGGGTTATCTTCTCCATTGGACATACAAAAATTATTGCACTTTATCAGTTTCCTAAAAGCTAACTTCTAACTTTACAGATTTATAAGACATCACTGAGTCCTAGTCAATTGTTAGTCAAAGTTAAACTTCCCCAGAGAGTCAGATGTCCCTTATGTGGGTTTATTAGAAATACTCTAGCATGACATTAAGAAGTCACATAATCACTGTATGTCATGTTTTTAGACACTAAATAATTTTCCTCCACACTAGTTTCCATTACTCCACGTTTGATAAAGACAAGCGATATTTTAATTTCCTGTTAACTCCATTTAAGAAAAACAACGTCACTGGGAATTCCCTGGCGGTCCAGTGGTTACAACTCCGAGCTTCCACTGCAGGGGGCGTGGGTTCGATCCCTGGTCGGGGAACTAAGATCCCACAAGCCGTGTGGCGCGAAGAAAAAAAAGAAAAACAACATCACAAGTATGAAAAGTATGAGGATAAATGGCAATTGTATTTAGGCCTCAATGTGGAGGTAACAGAGAGTGGAGAGTGGTGGGGACTGCAGCACGCCCCATCTCAAGAGGAGAGTTGCTGTGCAGCTCCAGCCAACTAGTCCTGTATTGCCATATCTTCTGTCTCTTTTTTATTTTTTTCGGCCATACTGCGCGGCTTGGGGCATCTTAGTTCCCCACCAGGGACTGAACCCCAGCCCTCGGCAGTGAAAGTGCATAGTCCTAACCACTGGACCACCAGGGAATTCCCTCTTCTCATTTTTAAGAGAATCTGGAAATCAAAAGTTTTATGTTAAAGCTCTCAATTTTTATATGTTGGCAACTAGTTCAAATTGCTCTTAAATATTGTGTAGCATACATGGAATCTAAAAAAATGTTTCTGATGAACTTCGTGGCAGGGCAGGAATAAAGACGCAGACATAGAGAACGGACTTGAGGGCACGGGGCTGGGGGGGAGGGCGGAGGGTGGGGAGGAGGGGAAGCTGGGACGAAGTGAGAGAGTAGCAGACATACATAAACTACCAAAGGTAAAATGGATGGCTACTGGGAAGCTGCTGCATAACACAGGGAGGTCAGCTAGATGCTTTGTGACCATCTAGAGGGGTGGGATAGGGAGGGTGGGAGGGAGGCGCAAGAGGGCGGGGATATGGGGATTTATGTGTACATACAGCTGATTCCCTTTGTTGTACAGCAGAAACTAACACAACATTGTAAAGCAATTATACTCCAATAAAGATATTTTTTAAAAAAACATAATAAACTGTGATTTGGGCATTAAAAAAAAGAAAATTCACTGATTATTTTGATTAATTAATTAACTTGCTTTAGGTGAATGGGAAGAAATAAAGTACATTTGTGGTATTTTGGAAAAAAAAAAAAGGACTGTGAATGAAACTACAGAAAGCCACAGCTTTCTTTATCACATCTGAAGCCACGGGAAGGAAGCGGCTGGTGGCATTGAGACAGCAGGGACAACCTGCTTTTTGATCTTTTCTCTTGTGCCCCTGTTGATACAAAGAAATAAAATATAAAACAAAAGCAAAAAAATAAAATACTGTGTAGGCCAACAGGATGAGGGAAAGAATAAAAGGAAAGCCTAAGCCAGCCTGAGCCAGTGTCAGTAGCTGACCTAGAACAAAACCTTCTGATGGGAAGATTGAAGCCCAAAGAAAGGAAACAGTTGCCCCCAAATCATGAGGTGAGTCACGGCAGAGTAGGACTTAGAACACAAGCTCTTGGACTCCCAGGCAGAAGCTTTTCCCCCAAAGCAACATTACAGGTACTTTCTTTGTCTCCTGTTAAGTGCTTCATGTTCTATTTGCTAATTGACCAAACATAAATGACTTGTGTATGCATGCTTGCAGCACCCTTAGGTCAAGTTCGTGCCAGTGTTATGTGCCCACAGTTGCGTAGGATTTGCATGGGCCCTAGCCTGCATCTGAACTTTTTATAATAAGAACAATAGCTACCATATTTTGAGCCCTAATTCTGTACCCAGCTCTGTACTAGGTGCTTTACTCACATTATATTATTTAGTCATTGTGATAACCACATGATATAGGTACTACTCTTTTATTTATTTATGTATTTATTTATTTTTGGCTGCATTGGGTCTTTGTTGCTGCGCGCTGGCTTTCTCTAGTTGCGGCAAGTGGGGGCTACTGTTCATTGCAGTGTGTAAACTTCTCCTTGCGGTGGCTTCTCTTGTTGTGGAGCACGGGCTCTAGGCGCGCAGGCTTCAGTAGTTGTGGCGCACGGGCTTAGTCGCTCCACGGCACATGGGATCTTCCCGGACCAGGGCTCGAACCCATGTCCCGTGCCTTGGCAGGCGGATTCTTAACCACTGCGCTACCAGGGATGTCCGATATAGGTAGTACTCTTACCTTCATTTTATGGATAAGGAAACTGAAGATAAGCAAAGGAAAGTCACTTGCTCAAAGCTATAAACCCACTCATTTGTGGCTTCAAAACTGGTGGTCTGAGGCTTCCCTGGTGGCACAGTGGTTGAGCCCTCGTCCGGGAAGGTCCCACATGCCGCGGAGCAACTAAGCCTGCGAGCCACAACTACTGAGCCTGCATTCTAGAGCCCACGAGCCACAACTACTGAAGCCCGCGCACCACAATGAAGAGTAGCCCCCACTTGCCACAACCAGAGAAAAGCCCACGTGCAGGAACGAGGACCCAACTCAGCCAAAAATAAATAAATAAATATATTAAAACAAACCAACAAAACTCATGGTCTTAACCGCTGGGCTACTATTTTTACTCATTCATTCATTTAATTAGTCAGTCAGTCAGTCAAATAGCTACAACATGCTGGTGCCAGTTGCTGAGCCAGGCATTATGAGGGAATACAACTTCATAGACCCAAGTTCCAGTCTAAAATCCTGCTGGTGCGGCTAACTGGGTCCACATTCAACCCACATCCCGTTCTTCAAGTCCAAAATAACAAGTGGTTCTTGCAACACACAGAGGGTTGGGCTATGTACTTCAACAAAGTTGATTTAAAAATTAGAAGTAACAGTCACCCCTAGATGTTTAGGGATCCTGTTTAAATTAAAAGATTTCTGTCAATGCAAACATCTTTGTAGACCAGATGGTTTGAAGACCCACTGGTAGGAGAAAGACACTGATTGCAAAGACAACTGGGTCAGAATCATCAAGGGTCTTGACTGCTAGGATAAAAGGTTTGGACTTTAGCCTGAGCTCAGTGGGCGAGCAGATCCTAGAAATGTGAAGAGAATTGTACTTTAGACAGCAAGTACACCTTTGGTTCTTCACAGAGGGACTGGAGGAATGACGACTATTTTGGAGGTTATTACGTGGAAAAAGAGGAGAAATGAATAATAAAGTTATTTCAGGGTACATTCAGCAGGAGTGAGGTATACATATCCAGATGTCACTTAAATTTTCTGGAGGCAGATTTCCAGTAGGCTCTTCATTAAAGAGATCAGCGTGATGGAAAGAGAAGACTTTTCTGGGTTCAAATCCCAGTCCTCCAAATTTCTAGTCCCGTACCCCTGGACAATTCATATGACATCTAGGGACTACAATTTCCTAATCTGCAAAGTGGGTATAATAATATCTACCTGCTAAGACTCTTGTGAAGGAGAACTAAATGGTAAAATACATATCAAGCACTTGGTAAATGGTACGCGTTCAATGTTTCTTTCTTTCCTCGGTTTCCTTCTAGCTACAAGTGGAGTTGGCATATGTCCTTCTCCCGCATCGGGCAGAGGAGAAGAATTCAAATAAACATTTTTCTCCATACATTACAATGATAAACCTCATAGTGGTGTTCTGAGAACACTGCAAAATCTGAAAGTGTTTTTCAACTGTCAGAGAAAGATTACATTTTCTTTTTGTTTTTCTAATTTTCTTTATTTATTTTTGGCTGAGTTGGGTCTTCGCTGCTGCGCAGGGTTTTCTCTAGTTGTGGCGAGCGGGGGGCTACTATTTGTTGAGGTGCGCGGGCTTCTCATTGCGGTGGCTTCTCTTGCTGCGGAGCACCGGCTCCAGGCGCAAGAGCTTCAGTAGTTGCTGCTCGCGGGCTCCAGAGCGCCGGCTCAGTAGTTGTGGCGCACGGGCTTAGTTGCTCTGTGGCATGTGGGATCTTCCCGGACCAGGGCTCCAACCTGTGTCCCCTGGATTGGCAGGCGAATTCTTAACCACTGCGCCACCAGGGAAGCCCAAGATTATATTTTCACTGCGTTGAATGACAAGGAACAACTTTTTCCTGGACACAGCCTTCCTCTCAAGAGAGCTGGGCCTCCATGAACAAGTCCGTGATCTCTCTGGTTTCAGCTCCTCGTCTATAAAATAGGGATGGTCCTCCTTGCTCACTTTATAGAAGTGTTTGTGGGATTCAGGGTTGTGAAAATTCTACAAAACAGTGCACCTGGGAGTGGTTGCTAAGCTCATCATCAGCTGTTTGCGGTACACTTCCGCTTCCGGCTCTGACTTCTCCCATCCCACTTGAGCGTCTCAGAAGGCACCGAGTCTGATTCTGCGTCCAGGACCTAGCACAGAGAATTACCTGGGTCAGTGACTGGCTCTCGGACTCAAGCGTCGGTCGCTCTGGTGTTGAATTATAGAATTCTTTGTAAATCAGTGATCAACCCCAGAGTTACCGAGAGAACGAACGGGATCTATCGCATTTAGAAACTATCCACAGTTCGTGTTGCTAGCCCCACATTTTAACATATTCTCACTTTCCTACTTACATTCTGTATTTGTGGGAAGTTCTGTGTTGTTTTTTTTTTTTTTTAACGGTCATTGATTTACACATTTTCTTATCTCTCAATCCCTTTCCTTTGCCTTCTTCACTTTCCTTTGTGATTGGCTGCAAATCATCTTAACATGACTGGCTAGGGCATCTGCCAGTTATCTTTCCCTTGATCCGATGGGAGAAATGGGAAGAAAAAAAGTGTCTTAAACTCCGCTGTTTTATTGGCTCCGCTTAGGGACGTACGGCGAAGACTTGGGCATCTCAAATTTATGATTGGTTCTTATATCCGTCAGTCACGCTGCAGCGAACCAAGTTCTTCGGCCCGTACCACTCCCGTTTGGCTGTAGGGGGTGGGGGTTAGGCTGGAAGGGTTTTCATTGGTCCGGAACTGCCCCGCTTGCGGCCCGAGCCCGCCCCCCGTTCGGTTGCCGTGGTTGCAGGCCAGGCCCGCCCGCTTGTCCTCTGACAGCGAGCCTTAGGGCGGAGGGAAGCGGGTCGGTCGGTCCCACAAGCACGAGGCTCCCGCGGCCAGGCCAGCACGGAGCCGTTGCCATGGCAGCCGCCGCCGGGGGCGCGGACGAAGAGTCGCGCTCTGGCCGCTCGAGCTCGGATGGCGAGTGCGCGGTGGCGCCAGAGCCGTTGACGGGGCCCGAGGGCCTCTTCTCCTTCGCCGACTTCGGGTCTGCGCTGGGCGGCGGCGCGGGGCTCCCGGGCCGAGCGGCCGGCGGGGCCCAGTCCCCGCTACGCTACCTTCACGTCCTGTGGCAGCAGGAGGCGGAGCCCCGCGATGAGCTGCTCTGTAAGATCCCCTCCGGACGGCTGAGGCGCGCCGCCAGGCCCCACCGCCGGCTCGGGCCCACGGGCAAGGAGGTGCACGGTGAGGAGCGCGGCGGGAGGCGGGGCTGGCCCTCGGCTGAGAATCGGGCCCTGATCTCCCCAGCCCGTTCAGGATGGTGTCCTCCGACGTCTGAGTTACGGACCTGGAGTGACCCCTGAGTCCACTTTCAGTACCAATAGTAGAATTATAGCTGCTAAGGACCATGAGTGTAAAAAAAGTAGTCTTCCCGCTCAGAACCAGTCCCGGTGGCTTTTCACATTTGGTAGTTCTTGAATAGAAACTTTTCCTGACTCCAGGTGTTTATTTGTAGATAATAAATGGGATACTGGAGAATATTATGATATCAGAGCCAAGTCCTACCAACTTACTTCTTTAAATGCACAGACCTGGATTGGACTTTTCTATCTCATTTAGGTCTTAGGCAAACTGTAGAACCTTTCAGCTTTAGTTTTCTCATCTGTAGAATGGGTATGGTATGCTTTACAGGGATGTTGCCAGAGTTATTAAGTAAGGTAAGGAATATATAGTTATTATTCTGCCTTTGTTGTGTGCCAAACACTGTTGGGTGGTTTCTGATCATTTCTGATCCTCGTCATAACTCACTGAGATCCAGATACTGTTCCCATTTTACTGAAGGTGAAACTGAGGTTCAGAGAAATTGTCTTGCTCCAAGTCACATAGCTAGAAATTGGCTATGCTGGTATTAGAACTCCTGCTCTGGTACTTCTACCATATTGTCTTTTACATTTTATGGATGCCATGGAAACCCTGAAAGTTTTAAGAATGGGGACTTTTAGGGGCCCTTTAATACCTACTTGTATCTTAGTGGTGTTATGAAGATTAAATGAAAATTTGAAAGTGCTATATGAATGTAAGGAATCGTTATATATATGAATTGCAATTTTTGTCCATTTCTCTGATGATAAAGGCATTGCTTTCTATTAGCCTCTAATATACAGGTAGTGTCATTGTGGAGAAAAAAGTTTCTCCATAGGAATCATCAAATTTAAGTAAGTCATTTGGGAGTGGTCTGTTTTGAAAGAGGATATAAGATTATCTGTGTAACCAGCTCACAGAGCGCTTCCGTGTAAATCACCTCATTTGGTCTTTGCAACAACTCAGGCCTGTCAGGAAAGAGCTCAACCTTGTTTTGCAGGTGATAGACCTGAGGCCCAGGGGGTTAACTAACTTGTTCACGGTCACCCAGCTCCGACAAGTGGCAGAGCCAAGATCTGCCTCCAAAGGCCTTGGAGGATTTGCTACAAAATGTGGCTTTTGCACTAGCTGTGTCACCTTTCAGGTTTCTCCTGGTTCCCGAGGTAGTGTCACTTGTATCCTGGCCCCTCTCTTTCTCTTTTTTTTTTTTTTTTTTTTTGCGGTACGCGGGCGTCTCACTGTTGTGGCCTCTGCCCCTGTGGAGCACAGGGTCCAGACGCGCAGGCTCAATGGCCATGGCTCACGGGCCCAGCCGCTCCACGGCATGTGGGATCTTCCTGGACCGGGGCACGAACCCTTGTCCCCTGCATCGGCAGGCGGACTCTCAACCTCTGCGCCACCGGGGAAGCCCTCTCTTTCTCTTTAGATGCCATTGTGGCAGAGTGGTGGGTAGCTAGGAAGCCATCACTTTTTGCTTCATCATGGCCATTGCTGGTTTGTTTTTTTTTTTTAACTGGCACTCTTATTGTCTTCACAGCTCTGAAGAGGCTGAGGGATTCAGCCAATGCCAACGATGTGGAAACAGGTGAGTGTGCAGAGTGAGTCCAGCTCCCCGGTCTGGTCGGGGAAGGAAGAATCCAGGTAACCAACATCTGGGAAGACAGTGCTTGAATTCTGCTGGCTCACCCCTAGGACCAGGCTCGCTGTACTTATTGTATAACTGCAGTCATCTTGCAGATGACAAGTCTGGCTCAGATGCTCACTCTTCCCATGCTTCCCTGTCACCCTGTACTTCCTGATGTCATAGTGTTTATCATCCTGTGGGCTCCATGGTGGTGGGGACCATGTCTGCTTTTGTATCCCTGGCACCCAGCCGCAGAGTAGGAGCTTTTTGGAACTTGTGGTTAATGGGAATGAACAGTCAATTTGAAGTGCCAGGAGAGCCACCACTTTCAACTGCTCCCTGAGGCCTTGTGGTAGTTGGGTCAGTGGTTCTCAAACTTTAGTTGACAGAACATCTGAAAGGCATGGGAGAGGCTCCTAGCAGGACACCACTTTGTTTTTTGTTGTTGCTCTTCACCATTTGCTAGCTGACAGGGCAGTAGCAGCATCAAAGCTACAAGACAAGCTATAGGAAAAAAATTTTAATTGTATTCACTGACAATTCTTTCTGTGAATCAGGGAAAAGTGGTATATGGGTTTTCTTTGGCCGCTGTAACAAATTACCACAAAGATAATGTAAAACAACACAAGTTTATCATCAGACAGTTCTATAGGTCGGAAGTCTAACACAGGTCTCACCAGGCTGAAATCAAAGTGTCTGTATTTCTTTCTGGAGGCTCAAGGGAGATCTGTTTCCCCGCCTTTTCCACCTCGTAGTTTTCTACCTTCATCTTCAAAGTCAGCCGAGGGATAAGAGCCCGTTTATAGCAGGCGTGGAGAGAAGGTCGTTCCCCTCAGGGAGCTGGGCGTTAAAACACAGGCCTAGAGTGGGTCCCTTATCCCTGGCAGAGCATAGTGAGCAGGCCTGGAAACTGGAGGGGTTTCCAGCGCTCTCCACTTTTATCTCTTTTCCATGAACTTTAATATTGTGGAATATTTGGGTAGCAACCTATATAGCTTTTCAAGGAAAGATGATGTGTTCTCTTTTTAATATCTTGAGTGTGTGGCCAGAGAATATTTTAATTACACCTCCGTTTCACAGAAAGTCTAGTTTATCTTTTTTTTTTAAAATGGGTTTATTTTCTTTTATTTTCTTTCTCACATTTATTTACTTAAAGATTTATTAATTAGTTTTTTTTTTTTTTTTTTTCCGGCCGCGTTGGGTCTTAGTTGAGGCATGCGGGATCTTTTGTTGCGACGCATGGGCTTCTCTCTAGTTGTAACGTGTGGGTTTTCTCTTCTCTAGTCGTGGCATGCAAGCTCCAGGGCACGTGGGCTCTGTAGTTGTGGCGCACGGGTTCCAGAGCACATGGACTCTGTAGGTTACGGCACATGGGCTCTGTAGGTTGCGGCCTGCAGGCTCTCTAGTTGAGGCGCGTGAGCTCAGTAGTTGTGGCGCTCGGGTTAGTTGCCCTGTGGCATGTGGGATCTTAGTTCCCTGACCAGGGATCGAATCCACGTACCCTGCATCGGAAGGCAGATTCTTAACTACTGGACCACCAGGGAAGTCCCTCTCTCTTTTTTAAATTGAAGTATAGTTGATGTACAATATTATATAAGTTACAAGTGTACAGTATAGAGATTCACAATTTTTACAGGTTATACTCCATTTATAGTTATTATAAAATACTGGCTATATTCTAGTTTATCTTTTTTTTTTAAATTTATTTTTGGCTGCGTTGGGTCTTTGTTGCTGTGCACGGGCTTTCTCTAGCTGTGGTGAGCAGGGGCTACTCTTCGTTGTGGTGCGAGGGCTTCTCATTGTGGTGGCTTCTCTTTGTTGTGGAGCACAGGCCCTAGGCATGTGGGCTTCAGTAGTTGTGGCACGTGGGCTCTGGAGCGTAGTCTCACTAGTTGTGGCACACGGGCTTAGTTGCTCCGCAGCATGTGGGATCTTCCTGGTCCAGGGCTTGAACCCGTGTCCCCTGCATTGGCAGGCGGATTCTTAGCCTTTGCGCCACCAGGGAAGTTCCACATCTAGTTTATCTTGAATCAGGTGTCCACATGATGGTTTTATTATTTTGGTGGAAATGCTGTAATTTTCCATTCAGAGTCTGTGACACACCCATCTTCAAATCTAAGTGGCTCTTAGATTTACCAGGCCCTTGCAGGACTCTGACAGCGAAAGTGGCTGTAGATTGGCCTCTTCATTCCTTTTCCTGTATGGTTAGCATTTTGTTTAATCTTGCTCTGCATGTTTGTTGGTTTTTTTGGTATAGGTTAGCAATTACAGTGGATGTAAAGTTTATACCCTGCTATCGTTAAATCGTAAGTGCCTTTCTGTGAATTCATAATCATTTAAAAGATTTTAAATGTGAAAATAATATGGGCATTTAAAATGTTTTGAAAATTAGAAAAATCTTCATGAAAAACATCCTTAATGTCAGCAAAGGAATCTCTGTTAATATTTTGGTGAATATCCTTCCTGTCCTTTTTCCTATACAGAGGAAGTTTCTTGAAGGGCTTGCAAACTGTGCTGTATACACAATTTTGTAGCCCGCATAATGTTTTGTGTATCATAAACATTTTTCATAGTCTTCATAACCATTTGTCTTTTCAAAACGGAAGCGTTATTCTTTCCTATTTATAGAATGAATATGTAGCTGTACAATTTTTTTGAAGCTTATAAAGTAAAAAGTAGAAATCACCTTGCAATTCCATGCCTCAGTTATAACCACAATTTGTAGTGGACGCACATGATGCCTTCAGAGGGACAAAGCAAGAGTTATTTAGTCAGTCACATGTTTGCACACTGGCTTTTCATTTTTAAGATAATTTCCCAGGAATGGGGTTGTTACCTCAAAGGATACGCCCATCTTGATGGCTTCTGATAGATGTTGCTGAAGTGCTTTCCATAAAGACTGTAGCTGCACAAATCACAGAACTGGAACTGACTATTTTAGCTTTGCTCTATCTCTTGGATACTGGCCCTCGTTTGGTGATGAACACAGAGGTGACTGGAAGCTTCTCCTTCTCCTCCACTCTCATAACCCTTTCCCACCACCTTCATTCGTTCATTTATTCAGTCAGTCAGCAACATTCATGGAGCAGGGCAAGTCATATCTTGGTCCAAGATATTAAGAAACAAAACAAAAAACCTACAGAATAGTTGGAGAAGAAGAGTATAAAGCAACACCACTTCTAAAAAAAAAAAAAAAACCCGAGGAAACTGAAGTCCTGTATTTAGTTGGAGAGGTGTAAGTTCTCGAGCCAGAGAAACCTGGGTTCCTATCCCAGCTTGGCCTCCTGTTGGCTTGGGCTGGAGTCTGTCTCCTGATCTGTACCATGGATGTGATACTGTGCTGAGTGGTTGAGGGGTTTGGCAGTCAGGTACCTGACGCCTGGCTGGTGCTCCGTCTACAGTCGTAGTTACTCTAAAAGAGCACAGCATATGAATTTGAGAGTAGCAGGATGAACAGGGCACTATGGGGATGCAGGAGAGGGGGCAGCTCACTCAGCTTGAGGAGATGAGAGAGATTCACAAAGCAGGAGATACCTGGATTTCATTTGGAAGGACTCAAGTCCTTGAGAGCTTTGCTGGGGGCTTACTAGAGCATTTTGTTTCTTGCTCTGAATGATGTTTGGCGGTAAGTTCTGCCTTTCAGTTGACGTGGACGTGTAATGCACAATGCCTCACATTTTATAATGGCTCTGTACTTTTCAAGGAAGGAATTGCTCATCCATTATTCTCATTACAGCAACTCTGGAGGTTAGCAGGGCAGAGATTCCTCCCATTCGCTGGTGAACGGGGGCCTAAATCTAGGCCTTCCCACTGCCCCGTGCTGTTGGCAATGAACTCCTTTCCTTTTTGCTTAGTTTAGCCTGGGACTTGGTCTGTGTGGCAGAGCCTGTGCTCCGTCCACTCTAAAGGGCTGCCTCCTGGGAGCAAAGTAAGAATCAGCCCACAGCTCGCTCGGCTGTGTCCAGCTGGAATGGATGTGCAGCCAGATGCAGGGAGAGGGGCGGGGCCCGAGTCCACGCCGGGGACTTCCACGGCGCCCAAATTTCTGACCCTGAGGGCCGAGATTCTTCTATGATGTTTTATCCCTAGACACGTAGTTTGAGCACCCAGAATACGGGCCCTCAGTTGTGTCCTCAGGAGAACAAGTCCCTTGTCGTGGCAGTCCCCGTGGGGCCAGCATCTAGGAGGGACTGGCTCTCCCAAACATTGTCAATGCCTTGCCTGGAAGGGCCCCTGAGCATCCCCATCTATCCCCTGGGGCTGCAGCCTGGCTAACACTGCCGCTCTCTCCACTTGCTCCCTCTGTCTTCGTGGTGTCAGTGCAGCAGCTGCTGGAAGATGGCGCGGATCCCTGTGCAGCTGACGACAAGGGCCGCACAGCCCTACACTTTGCCTCCTGCAACGGCAATGACCAGATTGGTGAGTCCTGGGGAGGGGGAGGGGGAGGGAGGGAGGCTGGGCGAGTAGCATCACTTCTGAGGGGCTGGGGGAGGATCTGCTGTCTGCTCAGCCGGGTGCTGGATATAAGGAAGACCCAGCCCCTCTCACTCCTTTAGCCTGTGGAACTGGCACTGCCAGACCGGGCCAGGGGTCCACCAGGGGAAAGAATATGATTGCCTCTGAGGTCGGACCAGTCCTTCAAGACGTTCAGGCAGCATTTACTCAGTGCTAAGGGCAGCAGCGGGACAGCCCCCCCTTTTTTATAAGTTTTTTTTGGACGTGGTATAACTTATAAACAGTGAGCTTTCTGTGTGTATACACTGCTGTAACCGCCTCCTGGATCAAAATATAGAATATTTTCAGCACCCAGCAGCCTGCCTCATGCCCCTTCCAGTCCTTACCCCTGCGTGGACCTTGATCACCATAGATTAGTTTTGCCTGTTTTTCAATTTCACATAAATGGAAGCACAGAATATGCACTCTTTTGTATCTTGAATTCTTTCACTCAAAATTATATCCTTGAGGGACTTCCCTGGTGGTCCAGTGGTTAAGTCTCTGCGCTTCCAATGCATGGGGGAGGGTTCTGTCCCTAGTCGGGGAACTAGGATCCCACATGCTGCGCGGCCAAAATACAAGAAAAGGAAGTATATTCTTGAGACTCATCCCTGAAGGTTGTGAGTAATGGTAGTTCTTTGCTCTCATTGCTGGCTGGTGTTTCATCGCGTGACGGACCATGGTTCACCCGTTCTACTATTGATGGGCATTTGTGTTTTTTCCAGGTCTGGACTATTAGGAGGAGCAAAGCTGCTAGGAACATTTTTGTACATGTGACCTGATGGATATAAGCACTTATCTGTGTTAGAATTGTTGGGTCACTGGGGTACACACATGTTTAGCTAGCGTGTACTACCGAACTTTTCCCAAAGATGGTTCTACCCATATACACTCCCACCAGCACTGTGAGAGAGTTCCACATTTTCCCACATCCTTGGCAGTGCTTGGTATTATCTCTTTTAAATTTTAGCCCTTCTGGTATAGTGGTATCTCCTTGTGGTTTAACTTGCGTTTCTCTGATGGTCAGTAATGTTGAGCACATCTTCAGGTATTTATTGGCCATTTTTGTATCCTCTTTTGTGGAGTATCTGTTCAAGTCTCTTGTCCATTTTTTTTAACAAGTTGCCTATCTTTTTCTTATTGATTTGTAGAAATTCTTCATATATTCTGGACATAAATCATTTATTAAATATAAATGACTTTCTCAGCTTGCCTGTTTGTTCTCTGAATGTTCTCATTTGATGAACACAAGTTCTTAATTTTAATTTTATTTATTTTTATTTATTTATTTATATTTGGCTGCGTTGGGTCTTCATTGCTGCACACGGGCTTTCTCTAGTTGCGGTGAGCGGGCGCTACTCTTTGTTGCGGTGCACAGGCTTTTCATTGCGGTGGTTTCTCTTGCTGCGGAGCACAGGCTCTAGGAGTGCGGGCTTCAGTAGTAGTGGCTCGCAGGCTCAGTAGTTGTGGTGCACGGGCTTAGTTGCTCCACGGCATGTGGAATCTTCTGCACCAGGGATCGAACCTGTGTGCCCTGCATTGGCAGGCGGATTCTTATCCACTGCGCCACTAGGAAAGTCCCACAAGTTCTTAATTTTAATGATTCCAATTTATCAATCTTTTCTTTTTTATGGTTAGTATTTTTGTGACCTGTTTCGGAAATCTTTGCCTGTCCCAAGGTTGTGAAGATATTCTCCTGTTCTCTTCTACAGGCCTGACTGTTATAGCTTTCACATTTAGGTCATGGTCCCTCCTGAATTAGTTTCTGTATATGTTGTGAGGCTCAGATTGGCCTCCTCATGTGAGTTAGTCTGCCTGCACATCCATCTGGGTAACTGGTGAGCCCTGGTGACACCACAGCCTGCCCCTGATGTGACATAGAGACTCGTGAGGAGGGGGTGCTCAGCATCTTCTATTGGCCTAATTCCCACTCTGGTGCTTGGCTGTGGAAGGAGCAGAAAATGCCCTTGAGAGCCTTCACTAGCAGCCACTGCTATTGGAAGAACTTTCTTTAACCCCTAGAGTCTCAGTCCCGTAATGCCTGCATAGGCCAGGGGGCCCTCCCAGAATCCTCAGTTCCTGGCCCTAGAGTCCTGCACATGAGCCTTAGGGGCGAATGAGCCAGTGAGTGAGTGGATGAAACAGCGTGGGGGACTGTGTGAGCTTTCAGTGTCCCCCACTTTGAGCGAGCCTCTTTAGCTAGGTCACGGGTGGGGTTAGGGTGCTGCTCATAGAAGCCCCCAACAGCTCCTCTTGGGTTTTCCTGTTTCCAGTGCAGCTGCTTCTGGACCATGGAGCCGACCCCAATCAGCGAGACGGGCTGGGGAACACACCACTGCACCTGGGTAAGTGCCTGGCGAGCTGCCGAGACACCCTTCTCTGCAGCACAGACAGGCTCCTCTGATGGAGAGCCTGGGGTCCTGCAGGCTCCCAGCAGGCTCTGCTGTCATCTGGGGGGAGCCTGAGCCCCCAGGGCCACACTCCCCTCGGACTGTGTCCCGTGGCTGTCCCCATCCATCACCAGTTGGCTGTGCCCTGAGCAGAGCTGATTTTACAACCTGAGCTGACTCAGCAGCAGCTCTGTTAGGGGAGGTTCCCGCCTTGAGGCTGACTCACACTGTGGCTCACGGTGAGGCAGGTCCCGTCTCCAAGCCTCAGTTTCCCCAGCTGTACAGGGAGGGAGTCGGATTTGATCACCGAGTCCCTCCCAGTTGCTGCCTTGGGGATGCCTTCTCAGGGGGCGTGACCTGGCATCGGGACCCTCAGAGACAGTCCTGCTCCTCCGGTGGGCACCCAGGCCAAGCCCCAGTGGTCCTGGACTCTCAGTCCCTGTTCTTCTCCCTCAGCGGCCTGCACCAACCACGTCCCTGTCATCACCACACTGCTGCGAGGAGGTGAGTGGTCTCCTCCCCTTCTCCCTCCTCTCTCCCCCTCACCCCCAGCATGCTCACCTCTGCCTGCCCACAGGGGCCCGGGTAGATGCCCTGGACCGAGCGGGCCGCACGCCCCTGCACCTGGCCAAGTCGAAGCTCAACATCCTGCAGGAAGGCCACTCCCAGTGCCTGGAGGCCGTGCGGCTGGAGGTGAAGCAGGTGAGCGCCCCCCTCAGCTGAGCTGCGGCCCCGAGCAAACCCTGGGCAGGTGCTGCCCGAACCACAGACACGCCCACCTTCGGCACCAGGGCTCCTGGGTGGCTTCACGCGGACCCCAGCTGGCACCTGTTCCACTGTGCCCCTCGGCAGCAGCATCAGGCCGCTCTGTGCCTCCCAGCACACCCTCAGCCCACCCTCCGGTTTCAGATCATCCAGATGCTGAGGGAGTACCTGGAGCGCCTGGGGCGGCACGAGCAGCGGGAGCGGCTGGATGACCTCTGCACCCGCCTCCAGATGACAAGCACCAAAGAGCAGGTGAGCCGCAGCTGCAGGTCCAGACCCAGGCCCTGGCCGGAGCCTCAGGGCCAGCCCACCCCTGCTCTGACGCAGGAGAAAGGCGTGGCTGCAGGCCTGTCGCCCACTGTGGACCTCAGAGCCTCTGTCCACTTCCTTTGAAGCTTCCCGGGCCCTTCTCTCTGGGGCGGTCTGAGACCACCTGGCAGCAAGGATTCAGCCTCAGACAGCAGCTCCCTAGTCATGGTGAAGCCACCACATGCCCTGCGGGGAGAGACAGTGTCTGCCCTCCATGCCTGTGGTGCTGCTGGGGGGACCCGGGGGCACCCCATAACAGAGCCTCGGTTTCATCCCGCAGGTGGATGAAGTGACCGACCTGCTGGCCAGCTTCACCTCCCTCAGTTTGCAGATGCAGAACATGGAGAAGAGGTAGCAAGAGAGGCTCCCTGCCCTCCCGCTCCGCCGCTCTCCCCCGCCCCACTGCCCTCTCATTACAAAGGAAAAGCCCAGTGCCTGGGACTTTGTCTGCCGAGGCCCTCGCCCCCAGCTGCTGTGAGGCAGAGATGCTCCCTCACTGACCTCAGCGCCACTCCCAGCCGCGGTCTCCATCGTCCCTGGAGGCCGGGACCACAGCCCACAGCGTCTTCCTTCGGCTCCCACGGCGCCGCAGCCACGCCTCACTCAGCTCTGGCCGACGCGCTATCCTAGCAGGCCTCACTCGTCCCATGGCCTCCCTGGCACCCTCGGCAGGCCCCAGACCCTTCTCTGTCTCCAACCGTGGGCTCGTTGTGGCCAGCAGGGTTTGGCTTAGGGCGGGCACCCTCTGGCCTAGAGGGCTTCTGGGCTGGCCCCGCACCTCTCACCAGCACTTAGATTTAGGCTTGTCACCGGACTTTCAAGGAGACATGGCAGTGAGTTTCTCTGGTTGGAAGGAGGGGGTTGGTGAAGCCTAGACCTTAGAAATACAAGGTTAGGAAGGGCCCGGCTGAACCCAAAGCAGGGAATCCCCAGCCTTTTTTCTCCCAATCATTGAAACACCAGGAGGGGGTCGCCATTCTGCAGCCTAGTTGTAGTAGGTGGAGGAGTGTCCCCCAGGATGGCCATGTACTGATCCCAGGAACCTGTGAACATTACCTTAAATGACAAAAGGGACTTTGCAGATGTTATTAAATTAAGGGTCTTTAGACAAGGCGACTGTCCTGGATTATCCAGGCGGGCCTGATATAATCACACGGATCCTTATTAGAGGGAAGCAGGAGCTCAGAGAGGAAGCAGGAGATGTGGTGACGGAAGCAAGAAATCGGAGTAACTCGAGGAAGGGGTCACAAGCCAAGGAATGCAGGCGGCCTCCAGAAGCTGGAAAAGGCGAGGAAATGGATTCTCCCTTCAGAGCTTCCAGAAGGGACCGGCCTGCCGACACCTTGACTTTAGCTCAGAGAGATCTCAGATTCTGACTGCCAGAACCATAAGAGAATAAATTTGTGTTGTTTGAAGGCCCAAAAACTCATTGCAAAGAAGCCCCACCCCGCCACCCCCTGCCACTTCTGCCCCGATAGGAGCAGACATTATTCCCCTTGGGACTCCAACACGCCAAAGGCGGCGCCCCCTCCTGGAAGGGATCTGCCACAGCAGGAAGCCTGAAGGGAGGGCCTGCTGTGCCCAGCCCTCTCCCAGGAACCATTCTACTGCAGAGTAAAGACAGACTGTTTCCAGATCGGCAGTCCCTGTCTGCTCTGGCTCTGCCCCACCTTCCCTCTCACCCAGTTGGCATCCTGGCTGCTTTTCAGAGGAGGGGAGCTTGTCTCCCAAATCCCAGCTCGATCAGACCTGAACTGAACTCATGGGACCCAGCTGTTCCCTAGACCCTAAGGAAAAAAAGGGTCTCTCTGTGGGGCTGAGGTACAGGCCCGGGGCTGCCTCCAGGACCCTGGGAGAGGGGAGGCTGCAAGCCCCACCAGGTGGCCAGGGTTGGGGACGGTACCCTCCCCAAAACTGGGGATAGAGGAGGGCAGAGGAAGCAGTAAAGTGTGTCCATGCAACACAAGCTGCTGCTGCCGTGAGCAGGGTGGCTGCGGGCTGGCCGTGTGCCAGAGGAAGGTGAGGAGCGACCTGTGAGTGGGACAGGCGGGTGGGCGGGGCGGCCTTTCTCCCTTCCTTCCTGCCCACGTGATTAACCCCCGCAGGTGAGCCTGCCCCCTCAGGCCCAGGGGGCACGCTAGAGCTTGCCCTCTGGGGGCTCTGCTGGGGCCTGTGCCTGGACACAGCCCCGCTTTGGCCCTGGCCCCAGGGGTGGGGCTGAGCAGGGAAGAGCCCGGGGCAGAGGAGAAGCAGGATGGGAGGGAAGGGACCTCAAACTCCGTGAGCTTGCTTCTCTGGGCCTCCCTCCAGCACACCTCCGGGGCTGATCACCCTAAAGAGCCTTGAGGCAAGGCTTCTCAACCTCAGGTCTAAGGGGTTCAATTAGTGGGCCATTAGAGAGGTATGAACCCCCTGAAACGATGCAAGATTTTGTGGGAAGAGTACGCATGTACTGATAAAAGGGTCTATAGCATTTATTCTGAGCAGGGTCCACATTCAGAAGAGGTTAGGATCTCTTGCTGCAGAACTTTGGGAGCAGATAGGTGAGAGGCCTGCCCAGGGCATCCTGGGGACTGCCTGGGCACTTCTGGGACCCATTATCCCCTAGGGCAGCCTGCTTTCTATTGGCAGAGCTGAGGAGGTGGGGCGTGCTGAGACTGTGAAATTGCCCTGAGATGACTGCGCATTTCTAAGATAACTAACCTGCCTCGGAGACTCACGGGCTAACCCCTAACAAGTCCTTGGCCTGGACCAAGCCATCCCCACCTGGCAAGTGGGGCGCCTCCCTGCAGCATCCTCTATCCCTGTGGTGCCCCGCCCACCCGTCCCTGGCCCTGTAGCCATGGAACTAGGAGGATGCCCACTGGGGCAAGCGAGGGGGCCATTATGAGCCCCACCCTGGCCTACAGACAGTGAACAAAAGGCTTGACAGATGAAGGTGGCTTGGGGGCCAGCCATCAGACACTTGCCAGACGGCCAGGCAGCTAGCCAATCTGCCTCGATCCTTTTGTGGCCAAGATTTTTCCTGCAATCCCAAATCTCTCTGAAGATCCAGCCAGTTAAAGTCAGCCTGACATTAGGGTGAGTCAGAAAACACACAAGTTGGCCCTGAGCAGACTGGGCTGAGCAGGGCAGGATGGAGAACTGGACACAGCAGGATGCAGAACTGCCCACACGGGAGTTAGCTCTGTTACTAGCTGCTCTGGGAGCTACCGAGTTGGTGGGGGGAGCAGGGAGGGGGCCAGGGGGTTGGGGGGGCAGTAAGAAGAAGTCCTGTTTGCTGATTTCCCCGGCTGGGTAGGGTCCTTTGCTTTATACCTCCCATTTCATTCACGTTGGAAATACCTATCAAGCACTTGCCATGTGCTGGGCAATGTTCCAGGTAGGAATACAACAGGGAACAAGAAAAGCAAACTAAAATCCCTGCCTTTGCCCATGGCAGACGGTGGTAATGCCTGGGAGATGTTCACAACTTCTCCCAACCATGCTGTGAGATAACCGGCCTTGCTGGTGCTTTGGACGGGTGAGAAAATGCAGGTTTGCCAGGGTGACCCAACCAGGCAGCTGGGCTGGACCCGGGACCCACCCCCAAAGCTCGTGCTGTTTCCACCACGCCTGAAATTAGAGCTTTCTCAGAAGCAGAGTTTCCTAAAACTGAGGGCGACAACATTTGCTGAGCTCCTACTGTGTGCCAGCAGGCCCTTTACACAAGCCCTTTGATTTAGCGTTTGCAGCCAAAGGGGTAGCCAGTGCCCTTGCTCCCACTATTCTATAGATGCAGAAGATTGAGGCTCAGGCAGAGAGTAACTCGCTTGGGGTCAGACAGCAGCTCAGGACCCAGCCCAGCCCAGGAATCTCTGCCAAGGTTCCCAAAGTGCCAACGCCCCCAGTGCTCCTGAGACACAGTAGAAACCGACGGACCTTCCTGAGTGAATGTCTCTGTCCCTGTGCAGGGAGGGGTGGGCCCTTTCCTCGCTGAGCACATTGCACAGTGTGCTCGGTGGACAAGGCCTGCACCAGGTCACCTGGAGGAGAGAGAGGACAGTATGAGGTGACGGGACTGAGCTGGGTCTGGAATGGTCTTTGCTGATCTTTGGTGGCTGCCCAAACTATTGCAGGCCTTCCGAGGTGGTGGGAGAGCTGGGAGCGGCATGAGCCAGGCCTGGAGGATGGACAGGCACAAGCTGGCTTTGGGGCCGGGAGATGGCCTGGAAAAATGCAGGGCCTGGGAGCGTGAGGGGCTGGCCAGAGAGAGGGGTGAGACCAGGCTGCGGAGATCCTGAGGTCTGAAGATGTGCCCTGGTGACAGCAGGTGAGGCAAGCTGTCACCTCCACCCTGGAGATCAGAGGCAGCCTTACCCAGAGCAGGCACCACGGGCTCCGGGCAAAAGCCCACCAGCTCCCCAGATCGCTTCAGACGCTGAGCCCAGGGCAGGGTTAGGAGGTCAGGAAGCTGGACTGACTGATGCCTGGATAATCCCAACGAAGTCCCTGGCTCCCCCCAGCAATAGGGCCCAAAGTGAATTAGCCCAGACCCCCTGATGCTGGCTCCCAAGCTAACTCCGAGACCTCGGTGCCTGCAAGGAGATATGATCAGTTCCCTTTACAGTTGAGGAAACAGGCTCAGGGAAGCAAAGGAGTCTTACCTGAAGCCCCAGACCAGGGGCCGGAGTGGTCCCTTGTCTCTGGGACTGGTCCACGCCAGCCTGGTGACTCTCCCGCTTTGAAGGTTGGGGAGGACGGCACGTGTTATAGAAGCACTTGGCCGTCAGCATGCCCAGTGGGGCGGAGACAGTGAGTCGCGCCTCCCCAGTTGGATTGTGAGGGGTTGGTGGTTTTTTTTTTGGCCACACCACGTGGCTTGTAGGATCTTAGTTCCCCGACCAGGGATCGAACCCGGGCCCCTGGCAGTGGATACTTGGAGTCCTAACCACTGGGCGGCCAGGGAATTCCCAGATTGTGAGGGTTTTTGGTGGAGGCAAGGGTCCGCCCGGGAGAGCCCTTGAAACCTCGCATATAGCTGGCAGCACCAGGGAGCAGCCCGAGGCAGTGTGCCTAGAACGCAGCCTGGCTCAGATGGCTCAGTTCTACGGGTCCTGAGGAACAGACAGGTCAGCTACGAAGTGCAGGAGCCAGGGTTCAAACCCAACGATGTGACTCACAGCCCGTGCACCACGTCACCTCTCTGAGTTGACCTGGCAGGTCCACCAGATGCCCAGTCCGGCACCCTCCCCAGCGCCACAGCCGTCTGAAGCACCCCCAGGAACTCCAGGCTGGCACCCCTGGCCCCTCATCCCCTCCTCACCCCCTTCCTCCTGCTTCAGTCTCACCCCTACACAGAGCCCAGGCCTCTGAAGCAAGGTGGCAGCAAGCAGACGCCTCAATAAATCAATCTTGTCCTCTTAAGCCAGAAACAATTCCACCCCTGCACAGCCTGTCCCTCTGGCCTCATGCCGTCTTGGATCCAGCTGGCGACTCGCAAATGAGCCCTGCATCAGCGCTGAGGACTGATGTTCATTAATAGGAAACCTCGGGGTGGTTAATTGGTATTTATGTCCCCAGGTTCACAGCTCGAAGTTGATAGCTGGTGCCGTTCCCGTCGGCCCGAGGCAGGGAGAGGTGCTGGATAACGTGGCTGTACCGGGGGCCGCAGCTCGCCCACCCTCCCCGGGGCTGAGTTTCACCCTGGGCCACGCTTGCTACACAGGGCGGATGGCTGTGGGTGGAGGTCACCTTTGCATGTTCAGGTTCCTCCCTCCCCTTCAAAAGACTCCTACCTGCCCCTTCTCCTCCCTAAAGACCGTGGAACTGAAATCAGACCAACCTGATTTAGACCCCAGCTGTTTGAGGCTAGCTGTGTGATCTTGGGCAGGTTACTTAATCTCTCTGAGCCTCAGTTTCTCCATCTTCAAAACTCTGAGGCAGATGAGACACAACTTCCAGAGGCAAGTGCAAGGCCTGAGATACAGCAGGTGCCCAGTGCACCGCCGCCCCGCGGACACCCCCGCCGTGTCCCCAGGCCCCTGGTCGCAACGCGTTCCAACTGAGCTCAGCATCTCCCGTCCCAGACCTCTGCCCGCATCACCCCCACTGCCACCCCCAGGAGCCCAAGCCAGAGGCTGGGTGTCATCTGGGACACCGCTTAGCCCATGACAGTTAATCACCACTTAGTCCCGACAGCTGCACCTCGTATGGGTTTGTCCCGTCTGTCCACGTCTCCCCACCCACTGCCGGAGCCTTGGATGTCTTCATCTCTCTGGATTCTCACACCAGCCTCCTAACTGGTCTCCCTGCCCCCAGTCTCATTCTGCTTTCCCTCCCCGGGAAAAGCCTGCCTTGCAGCCAGAAAGAGTTCCCTAAAGAGTACATCTGATCAGGTCACTCTTTTGTTTAAAACCTTTTCGTGGCTCCCCATCGCCCTCAGGACAAGGTACAGTCTCGGTTTCAGACAGGATTTACAGAATCCTTTGCGGCTGCCCACCCCCCCACCTCTCCCACCTCACTTCCTGCTGGGGCTCCCGCGTACCCTGTCCCAGGCCCTCGGCTCCTCGTGCCGTGCCAGACTGCAGGTAGAGGACCCCGGGTGGCCTGTGTGTGTATTCTCCCATCCTCCTTTCCCCATCTGTCCTAACTCCCACTTCAGGACTTGGCTTGGGCGTCAGCTCCTCCAGGAAGTCTTCTCTGCCTCCCCAAGCTCGTTAGGGCCCTCCTCTGGGCTCCCACAATCCCCTGTGCTTCTGTCTTTCTTTCCTGCAGGAGAACTCTGTACTCAGTAGGTATTCAGACATGAATGTTGCAGGCCCATCCCTAAGAGGTCTGCACAAACAGGAGGGTGAGAGGGCTGCAGAATTCAAATCTCCCCCAACTAAGAGGAGCTCCTCCCTGGGACCTCCAGGCTTCCTGAGCCCGGCCTGAGACCCTGCAGGAGGCTCAGGTCAGGTGGATTCTCCATGAGGCAGCAGCCAGGGCTCGCTCAGCCTCTACCCCGGCCCCCATTGCCTGCCTCCGGCCCTGCAGGACTCGGCTCTCTCCACCAAAGGATTACAACCATCTGCTGCTCTTCCAAGCATTTCATGAGCCCCCTGAAGCAGACCCAGGAACCTCAGGGGCCGAGCCCAAGCCCAGCAGCAGGGCATCAATCTTCCTGCCAAAGCCACGGCAAAACTAATCTAGTCCTAGGCCCGGCCCTTGGTGGAAGCTTTCCTGGCCCAGGGTTCACAGAGCAGCCTCTGGATTGGGCTCCTTGCTGCCCACCTGGCACCTCCAACCCAGCCTGTACACAGCAACCCTAGGGCACCTACCCTCCTGAAAACCCTCAATGGCATCACTGCCTGCCTGAAGGATGAAGTTCCTGCCCCCAGCTAGCCTAGGCGACACACGTGATCTCACTGCACCCACCCTCCCGGGCTCCCCAGGCCCCACCCCGCCCTGCTTCAGCTGCGCAAGCCCGCTCACTGCTCCCACCTGTGCTGCCTTGGCACAGGCTGTTGCTCCGCCTGGCAGGCCCTTCCCACCTCTTCCCAGGAAGATGCACATTAAATGTCGTCTCCTCTGGGACTCCTGCTTCGATCGCCCAGGAAGGCAGGAGTTTCCTCCTCTGGGCCCTTTCAAACTGTGTGTACTTTTCCCTTATGGCCCCATAACACAGTGCTATCCTTTCTTCTTTTGGTATTTGGCTCTCCGGCTAGACTGAGAGCTCCCAGAAGGCAGAGACCAGGCCAAATTCACGCTGTCTCTGGCTTCCTCTCAGGGGTAGCTTAGGGCAGGCGCTCAAACGTTTCAGGGATAAAGGAAAGAAGAAAGGAGAGGGTCACGTCTTTCCTTCCCTGGCACCTCTGTCCTCATGTATCAAACACCGGCCGTGTGCCTACCCTGGGCAGGCTGTACTGCCCTCCATTAGTCGGGGTGTGTGCCTACCCTGGGCAGGCTATACTGCCCTCCATTAGTCGGGCTGTCTGGGCTTCTTTATCTGGTTCCAATGGGCCAGAGAGACCCCTTCAGAAGCAGGAGGCCTTGGGGTCCAGCCAAGGGCCTGGGCTGTATGAATGTCCCTCTGCCAGGCCACTGTGTGTGGAGGGCTTCCACTGACCGACCCCTCCCCTGGGCCTGGGGTTTCACGCAGGTTCAGGCGCTGGATCTGCCACTCCCCGGCTGGGCGAGTGTCTCCTGCCCATCCTAGAGGTAGGCTGTTCCCAGTCGGTCACCTGTCCATGCGCACAGAGGTGACCCCAGCTGGGTGACTGGACCAACCACAGCATAAGCCAACCCCAGGAGATTTTGTTCCCCACTTGTATTTTGCAGGCACTCACCACTGTTGTGTAGCAGACCTTGTCAGATGCTCTTAGATGTTCTTCCAGTGCTGCCTGGGCTGCCCTGAGAGCCATCCCTCTCGCCCAGTTAGAATCCTGGCTCTGTCTCGAATTTGCCACTTGGCTTTGGTCAAGTACCTCATCTCCTTGAGCCTTGGTTTTCACTTCTGAAAACAGAGATAATATCCCTTGCCTGCTGGGGTTGGTACTGGTACGAGGCACGGATGAGCCAGGCGAGGTGTGAGTGATGGCCTCAGGGAGACAGAGGCCACAATGGGGGCTGCAGAAGCGGCAGCATCACACCCCCTGCCCTCCAGGAAACACTCCCACTGCTGCAGCCTGAGTCAGCCGGGGACATCTTGGCAGAGACGTGGGAGAAAGAGCACAGGACCAGGTGTCAGCCCCTGTGCTGCGCCCTTGCAGCAGTCGCTCCCCAGCTGCGTCTCAACCTCCCCCTGAGAAGGACGACTGCCGTCCTGACGCCTGGGTCTGTGGCAGGTGGCAGGCAGTGATGAGGTCTCAGCAGCTGCCCACTGTCAGGGAGGGCCTTCCCAGGGTGCCCAGCAGCCGGGAGGTGTGCTGGAGAGACGCGGAAGCCGAAGGTCTCAGGACTCAGCCGGAAGCTAATAAACGTTATTGGCTTACGGTGAGGGAGGAAGTGAGTGGCTCCGCAACCATTGAGGCTGATCTATTGGTTAATTAGGAGGTTTCCACACCACAGACTACCCCAGCTGTGTGCAGGGACAGGTAGGGAGGGGGCCACAGGGTAATCAGGGCTGCTGGAAGGCCAGCTGGGGCCCGAGTGTGGCTCAGCACCTCCCCGTAGCCAGGAGCACCAAATGGCTGAAAGAATAATGCGAGGGGTTTGGGTCAGGCAGTGGACCTAGGACTTGCCGGCCGGGGGAAGCCCTCAGCACTCGCTGTACCTGAACAGAGCTCTCCTAAGGAAGGGGGCTGGGAGCCCTCTCAGGTTTCTAGGGCATCCAGTTGAGCGTGGGGAGCTGCAGGTTTGGGGAGGAGGGCTGATGGAGGATCAGGAAAAACCAAGAAAAACCTTGGAAACCATGGGATCTGAGGAGAAAAAAAAAAAAGGGAAAAACCGTATTCGGTTCTACTGAGTAGAAAAAGTTAAACAGCAGTGGGTTTGAACCCAACCTCTGCCAAACACTAGCTATGTGACAAACCACTCAACCTCTCTGATTCTTGCTGTCTACATCTATAAAGTGGAATTGATTGTGTCTGCCTTGCAAAGCTGTTTTGATAATTAGATTGAGAAATGTAGCACCCCATAGAGATGGGCCGGCGGATTGCCCTCCTTCCTGCCCGACTGGTTATGGACAGCGTCTCGGGGCTGCCTAGCTAAGGGCCTGCACTTGGCTGCGCTGAACCATTTTCACCGCCCAGGGATGTCCACTCAGTGGACTTAGCGTCTGTCCCCAGCTCAGCCACTCCTCCTCAGAGGGCTCCTGGCTTTGGCCCCATCCCCTAGGGGCGTCCTGTCCAGGGGGAAGGGGAATGACAGACAGACGTACACCCGGCAGAGTGGAGGCAGACAAGGTTTATTCCGGTCCTCGGGCAGGCAGGGTCCGGCCAGCCTCTGTGCCGCGGACCGGTTCCCGACCCGGCTCCCCGCCCCAGCCGCCGCCCGTCGGCAGCTGCCCGCGAGGCCTAGCGTCCCCGAGGCAGCCGGCAGGGCCTGGGGACGCCGGGCGGACGCGACGGAGGGCGCGGCGGGCGCCCGGGGGGCAGCGGGGGCGGCGGCGGCCGCAGGGCCACAGGCGGCGGAGGCGCGCGCGGAAGTGGCGCGAGGCGAGCGCGTAGACCAGTGGGTTGAGGCAGGAGTTGGCGTAGGCGAGGCAGTGCGAAGCCAGGCGGCAGGCGTAGGTGGCCGGGCTGAAGGCGAAGCGGCCGTACCAGAAGCAGAGGATGAGCGCGTGGTGCGGGCCCCAGCAGAGGGCGTAGAGCGCTGCCACCGCCAGCATGGCGCGCCCCGCGCGGCCCGTGGTTCTGCGCCGGGCCTCGGCCGCCGCCGCGCCGGCGGGACCGACGGCCGCCCACAGGAAGCGCAGCGTGCGTCCGTAGGCCAGGCTCACCACGGCCACGGGCAGCAGGTAGCCGGCGGCGAAGGTGGCCACGTCGAGGGCGCGGCGGCGCGCGTCCTCCCAGGCGGGCACGCAGAGCTCGAGCGCGCCGTAGCGCACGGTGCCGTAGTAGCTGAGGTAGGGCGCCGAGAAGAGCGCCGCCAGCAGCCAGACCAGACCCACGGCGGCGCGGGCGTTGCGCGGCGTGCGCAGGGCCCGCGAGCGCAGCGGGTGCCGTACGGCCAGGTACCTGCGGGCGGGCGCGGTGTCAGCGAGGCGGGCGGGTGGCCGCCTAGACGCCCGTGTCTGAACCTCGGGGGTGGGCGGGCATCGCGCGCCCGGCCTCGCATGGAGGTTGTGGGGATGAACGGAGTCAGCGCGCAAAGCGCTTAGAGCAGCGCCTGGCACCTAGCGGGGCTGGGTCAGAGGCTCAGAGAGAAGTGACCGGCCCGAGGTTGTCAGCTAGAGAGTGAGCCTGGGTTTGACCCCAAGTTTCAAGCCATGAAAGCCAGTCTGACCACAACCTGAGCCAGGTGTGGGCGGTAATAAAATATCTGATGAATTCATTGGTGTGTTCCTTTTGCCATTCATTTCACTCTTACAGAACATCATGTGCCAGGCCCTGAGCTAACACTTGGGACACAGAGATGTTCTCCGGAAGCTCCCAATGGAGTTGGGGGGAGGGCAGGATGATCCCCTCAAGCATGCCCTGCAGGTGCCCAGGGAGTGGTTGGTGGGGGCCAGGGAGCTGTTCCTTTTCCCCCTCCTATGTCCCTTTTTGGTCCCCCATTCTCTCCTTTCTAAGGCCAATGAGAATCTGTTCAGGTCTTCCCTCCCCAGCCCAGACCCGGCCAGGTCCCCGACACAGCTCACCTGTCCACCGAGACAGCCGCCAGCGTGAAGCTGCTGGCGTACATGGTGAGGTAGATGAGCAGGTGCACAGCCTTACAAACGAGGGCCCCAAAAAGCCAGGCATCGAGCGTGTAGATGGCGGCCTGGAAAGGCACGCAGCACAGGATGAAGCAGAGATCGGCCACTGCCAGGTTGAGGATGAACAGATCCGTAGTGCTGCCCGGCTCCTGCCAGGTGCCCAGGCCGGGCTGCAGCAGCACTGCCAGCACCAGCCCATTGCCCACTGTGCCCAGCAGGAAGATGAGGGCAAAGACCACGGGCACTGCCACAGCCCCCATACTCCCTGGGCTGTCCAGCGAAACGTTCTGGGCATCAGCCATCTCCTCATCAGACAGGCACCTGAGGAAGAGAAGCTGGAGTCCTCAGGCAGGAGCCCCCAGCTCCGGTTACTCAACTCAGGGGTCTAGTCCCCCACCCTGGGCTTGGTCACGTCCCATGGGCTGGAAGTTGGTGGGGGATGGGGGTGGGGGTGGGGACAGAGACAAAAGTTATCACTGGGACCCACTGTGCAAGCTCCTGACAGAGTCTCGTTGGTGTCTAAGGTGGGTTTCTCAATTTCCTGGGGAATACCCCTAGCCCAGGGCATGAAGGGCTGATTAGGTAGTTGATAGGCACCTTCAACCGATGATGCAGGTAAAGACACAGGCAAAGTGGGGTGGGGGGAGGGGCAGCTCCAACCCCAGGAGCTGATTTTTCAATGGGGATCTGAAATACAGGGAAGGCTTTTTTTTTTTTTAGCCACACAACGCGGTAGGTGGGAGCGGTATGTGGGATTTTAGTTCCCCGACTAGGGATCGAACCCACGCCCCCCTGCATTGGAAGGGTGGAGTCTTAACCACTGGACCACCAGGGAAGTCCTAAGGAAGGCTTTGGGACATAGGTCAAATTCAGCCAAACATGGGTGACGTCCCTGAGTCATTTGATAGTCCAGTTTAGTGAGAGCATGACAGTGGCACAGCTGGGAGAACCATGTAAGTCACTGCCCCCTTTTTACACATGAGGAAATTGAGGCTCAGAGAGGGGACACGGGAGGCCAATACCACACTTTGAGTGGCAGGTCTGAGACTGTTGCCACCCTGGTACCCTGACTCCAAGGCTGGAGCACTCATCTGAGAGCCTGTAACAGGTAGCGCTTCTGACAATCTGTGCACGCGCGTGTGTGTGCGCACACGACCATCTACGCAAGCTGTGCTCACTGTTTACCCCTGCCCCACCCATGGCCCATATCGACTGCTACCTGGGGGTCTCCCTACACGCTTGGACCTCTGGGGTGGCTGGACGTATTAAGGGCAAGGGAGCCAGGCAGGGAGGAGGAAGGAAAGGTGATTATCTGTGTCTCCCACCCCAGCATGCAGCAGGTCCCCGCAAAGCCCAGGATGGCCAACACCTTCCTCAACCCTGGGCACTGGGTTCCTGCTTGATCCTGGGCGAACCGGCCAGGCTGAAGCTGCCTCCTGGCTCAGTGGCCACCCCTTGGTGCCTACCTGCAGGTACAGGTCTGCCTCCCAAGGCTCCCTCCTCTCCTTGGCCTTCCTCTGCTGAGCTGGACTTGGGCACTCCTTCCGAAGAAGTAGCCACTTCCTCCTCATTCCCTGATTTCCCCCGGATGGCATGCTCTTCTGTCCGGCTCTCCTCTGCCTCTCTGCGTTGCTTCTGCCTCTTTCTGCAGCGAGTAACCCATTGATCTCGCTCTCTGAGATTCTCGCTTTGTAGTTAACCCCTCTGTGCCCAGGGCCCAGTCCATTCCTGGCCCTCTCACCTCCTGTGGTCCTGCTTCCCCATCGTCTCTGCTCCCTGCTCCAAGAAGGGCTCCAACCGAAGCTCAGAAAGGACCCCTAGTCTTTTGTGGGTTTTTTGGCCACGCTGTGTGGCATGTGGGATCTTAGTTCCCCGACCACCCCCTGCACTGGAAGCGCGGGGTCTTAATCACTGGACCATCAGGGAAGTCCCGGGACTCCTAGTCTTGAGTGGGGTGTCCTATGCTAGGAATCCAGGAGCCCCTTTGCTGCAGACTTCAGATAGAACTACTCTTCCTGGCCCCGGAGAATCCTGAGACCCATCAGTTTCCCTAAGATTGTTCTAGGGGTTCAGTCTGCCCGAAGCCTGCAGGGTTTATGTGCCTGTCCAAAGAGTCTGGCTTTAGCCTGAGGGGAATGGGGAACTAGAGGAGGTTCTAGAGCAGGGACAGAACCTGCCCATTTATTGTGTAATTAGTTTATTACGGCCTGGGGTTGAAAGGATGAATAGAAGGGGAGCGATTTAATGAGTGAGCCACTAGGAGCCTCTTGTCCAGGCAACAGCCGAAGAGGTTACTAGGTCTCAGTGAATGGCTGTATCATTCAGTCATGGGGTTCTGGTCTGGACCTCTTGGAGGAGTGGGCCACATGGCCACATGCTTCCAGAGGGTTAGAGGCCAGCACCCGGGGTGTGAGGTACATTGGATTCAGCAACAAGGTGGTTGTTGAAAACTAGACAAGTGTAGTGGGGCCAGGATGCTGTCTGTAATGAATTAAGGGAGAGGAGAGCTGGTAGGCACTGTGTGGTGTCTTTCTAGAAGCTGGGAGGGTGGGGCGAATGTCAAGAAGTCTGTGAAAGGGGAGAGAAAACAGTCTGAGGGGACGCTGATGAAGACAGGACTTGTAACCAAGGCCTGAGGAGCCGGGAAGAGACTCTTCAGAACTGGCTTCCCACGGGCCCTGGGATTTTCACCAGTGCTCAGGCACCTCTGAAGCCTCATGTCACCCATCCCAGATGCAGCGCATCCCCCAATTTCTGGAAGCAGAGACTCACTGAATTGAAGATATTAGGGATCATACCTAGATTCTCCAAACCTGAATTCAGAGCTATCAAAATTGCATTAAGGAATTAGAATCGTAGAATCGTGTGATCTCTGAAGAGCAGAATTGTAGGATCCAGACTTGGTGTGGTGGGATTTAAGAATTTAGGGGTCCACAACCACCCTGTGTGAAAGTAATGCACTGTTAGATTCCCAGAAGCCTGGACTCACAAATGTGGCAGGCCTGGATCCTGAAAGCCCCGAGGTCCCTGACACACCGTCCTCCCTCCGCTTGGGAGCCCCCAGCCCACCATGTCCCTCCTTGTTGGAGGCTAAGCTCTGGATGGGCAGGGGCAGTACTAGGGCAGAGCTCCCAGCAGCAGCAAGGCTGAGCTGCTGATATGATAGCAGAGGAGGAGGGAGGATGGTGGCAACCAGGGAGACCACCTGTGGGGAAGGCAGGAAGGGCGCCTCGCTATGGCCCGAGTCCCAGCGGGCCCCAGGCACCCCTCTTCCCTTGCTCCAACTGCTGCTCCTGGTGACTGTGGCCTTGAACCCTGCACCCAACGTAGATGACAGATGATGGGCCTTGGGAGTGGTCCCCAGAGACCCAGGCTCTGCAGGGTGTGTAAGTGCAGCTTGTCCGCGACGGGCCCTCGGCCCTATAGCCTGTCTTGGCCTCTGGCGATGACCAGTACGTGCCCAAGCCCAAGCATGTGTGCCCAGAGCTGCCACTGCACCTGCTGGCACCTCCTATGACCCCTCTGGATGGTGGCGGAGGGGCTGTGCCGCGGTGGACCTGGGCCAGCACAGCTCCACATGCTGAGCCGAAAGCCGGCTGATGACGCGGTGCTCTACCACGACAAGCTGGCCCACGGTGTCGAGGCACTGCCACCGCCCCACAATGTCAGCGGCGGCGCCTGGGAACTACAGGCCGCAACGGCGCTCGCTGTGCGCCACTGGCTGATGGACCTCACCTAGGTCCACCTTATCTCAGCCTCACCTACTGCGACTTGTCCCCCCGTGGCTGCTCATGGCCACCCACTAGGACCTGCCAGCTTGAGCAGACCATGCACGTCAAGCTGCTGGCTTGGCCAGGGGCTGGCATCAGGCTGTGTGTACTTGCTGCTGTAGGAGTGCACCTGGTGCCAGATGCCCTACGCGTGTCTGTGCCCCTGATGGGGCTGCATCCCCTAGCACCCCGAGCTCCTGGACCCCAGCCTCAAGCTCCTCGGGAGCACAGGCTAGGATTCTCAGAATCCCAGCATTAAGATCCTGATGGATTGGGCCAGAGCTCACCCAGACTGTCCATCCCTAGACACCCAGGCTGAAGGGGGGGCTGGGGATGGGGGGCGCCAGAAACATGGTCCCATCGTTAATGAAGAAGGGCCTTTTCATCCTCCCTGCCCTATCGCCAGCAAACTACGAGCTTCCCAAGCCCACAACATGCTGAGGCTGGAGGCGTGGTGACTCAGAACCCATCCTTTACCCCCACCAGGTGCCCGTAAGGCTGAGGTGGGGAGGGCAATGGAGAGAGAAGCACCACGGGTTGCGACTGCGGGAAGGGGACAGTCATCTTCAGCAGGGAAGCGGTGAGCCATGGTCGGGGACAAGGCAGGGTGGGGCCTTGCCTGCAGGTCTGTAGCAACAGCTGAGTCCGAGGCCAGAAGTCTGGAGGGGGCGGGGCGATAGCAGAGCCTGAGCTCGCTACGCCCCCTGGCGGCTGATCCTCAGACCAGCAGGCCTCGGGAATACGGAAATGGAAAGGCCCCGATACCAATATAACAGCCACTCTTGGTACAGCGGGGGAAACTGAGGCACACACGGGGGAGAAGCCTGCCTAAGGCCACAGAGGCAGGAACAAAGTGGGCTAGAACACAGAGTTCCAGACCATCGGGGGCCTCTCCAATAGCGACAGACAATCTTTCCTCTGGGGCTGAATCTTCTGCTTCTCCCAAACATGGGTTTGGGTGCCCAGCCCCTTCTTATCTGGGCAGCTGTAGGCCATCCTTTGGATGTGCAGCAGAGGACGAGGCGTCCACCAAGGCTGCAGAGTAGGCGGGTGGGTGGCGCGGGAAGGGGCCTGCAGGGCTGGGGCTCAGCTGCCCTCTACAGCGGGAAAGAATCCAACGGAGCCAAACAGTGGCTCCAGCCTCTATTACCCGAGCTGCCTGGGTCCCATCTTACTCTGGGGGAGGCGGTCAGCTCTGAGATCTATTACAGTCCTCAGGGGCTGGCCCTCAGAGCCCCAGCTCCTGCCGATTCTTCGACCAGCGCAGGACTGGGGCTGCTCCGAGAGAATAAAGCAGACCAACGCGTCACAGCCAGTTTCCACACTGTTCCTTCACACTCACAGCCACAAGCACAGGCCTCACCCCAGCCCGGCCCCGGGACTGACAAGTTCAGAGCCTCTGGCCTGGGCTGGTCAAAGGCCCCCCTCTCTATCGCTGTGGAAGGAGGGGGACCTTGGCTCTGCTTGTCACTACCCAGGACTCAAGGCAGTGCCCCGTGCAGCCGCCCCACCTCCACGAAGGCCTCCACGCAGCGGTCAATGTCCTCCTCGCTGTGCACCGCTGAGATCTGGACCCGGATCCGGGCCTTGCCCTTGGGGACCACGGGGTAGCTAAACCCGATGACAAAGATGCCTGGAGGGTAGAGAGAGTCAACCTGGGGCTCAGCAGAGCCAGACAGGCTTTGGGGGCATGATATACAGCTCCTCCTTTTCTGAGGACCACAGAGGAGAAGGGAGCTGCCCAAGATCTCAGACATGGGACTGCCTCATGGCCTAGGGTTTTCAAGCTTGGACAGACAGCTGGTCTAAAAGGGGTAGTAGGACAGGGGGAAGGGGGGGTATTCACAGTCTAGGGGTTCTCTCCTTTTCTTTTAGGACCCACAGCCACTCCTCATGCCCCGGCCCCCTTTACCTCTCTTCAGCATGTCATCCGCCATGCAAGAGGCCAGCCGAGCATCACCCAGCATCACAGGGCAGATGGGGTGATTGGCTCCCGAGATGGTGAAGCCAGCAGCCGCCATCTTACTGCGGAATCTGTGGGCACAAATTGGGTGTCACAGGGAGCTGGAGGGCTGTGGAGCAATCACACCCTCTCCTGATGGGCATGTGACCCAAGGTCTGTGGCCAAGTCTGCAGGAGGGACCAACAAAGACAGAGATGCAGACCCAGAGAGGCAGCTGGGGAGCATTTGCAGAGAAATGTGCCAGGAAATGGAAGGAAGAGGCAGAGAGAAGAGGGAGGTGGGCAAGCAGGCAGCCCTTGGCTAAGAGAGCCGAGTCCCAGTGCAACCCACTGGGGAAGTGGGGTGGGCAGAGGCAGAACCCGTAGGCAGGGAGCTAGGGCCTGCGCAGGCACGCAAGGCAGGCCCTCACCAGCTTCCTCGCCCCCGCTGGCCCCACCCTGCCCGAGACCGCACCGCTGGGTCTTGGTCGCCATAGACTGGATGACAGCGTTGCTCTCCATGAGCAGGTCCAGGGCCTTGGAGGCACAGCCGACGACAGCAGGTGGCAGACTGTTGGAGAAGAGGTAGGGCCGGGCACGCTGCCGTAGCAGGGACACCAGGGACCCAGGCCCTGTAGTGTAGCCCCCTGAGAACAAGGACAGAGGTGGGGATGGAGGGGGGCAGTCAGAGGCCAGGAGCCAGAGCTTACCCCATGCCCCTCCCGAGAGGACAGTCCCTGCTGTCTTCTTCCCTGCAGCCCCAGGTCTCCCCTCCCCACCTTCCCTCTTCCAGGGCCCTGCACGTAGATGAGGGGAGCCCAGGGGCACAAGCCTGTAGGCACCTGATGCTCCGCCCAGCGCCTTCCCCAGTGTGGAGTTGATGATGGTGACCTGGTCCATCACGCCCAGCAGCTCATCTGTGCCCCTGCAAGGAAAGTTGCCACTGCCACCACTGGCCACCTGAGGGCCCAGGATCACGGATTGGGCTTGGGGGCTGGCCTCCCGGCTTCCCACCCGCCCTGGAGTCCAACCCAAGGCCTCAGGTGCCGTGTGCTCTCACCGTCCCGTGGCCCCCAGGAAGCCAGTGGCGTGGCATTCGTCCACAAAGACCAAGGCACCATATTGAGAGGCAAGGCAACAGATCTCCTGCAGGGGTGCGATGTCGCCATCCATGGAAAAGGCCCCATCGGTGGCCACCAGGCGCAGCCGATGCTTCTGCAGGGAAGATACAGAAGGTGGCCGGTATCATCAGTTGGGCCAAACCACTCACTCTCTGCGCTGCTCGGGGCTCTATAGGCTCAGCTCGCCCAGTGCCCAGCACAGAGGTGAGCACATAAGCACCACCATGTTGAAGCTGGTACATCCTCTCCTTCACTGGGGCCTCTCTGAGCTTTACCCACCTCTTCCGGGGCAGTCTGGAGCCACACTCAGCACTGGGCAGGAAGAATGTCCGCAGCCTCCTCTCCCAGAGGGCAGGATGGGGTGTGGCCAGTTCTGCCCATAAGCTCATCCCACCCTTATGCCTAGCAGGGCACTGCCATGCATAAGGTGCTTACTAAAACTCAAGGCAGTATTATGCAACGGAATAAAGCTTTGGGTCTGAGAATTTGGGTTCAAATCTTGGTTGTTTCGAACTTTCAGGCTGTTTGCCTGTGAGTGAGGAGTTGGCCTCTGTAAGCCTCGCTTCCTTCACCGGGGGGTGGGGGTGGGGGTGGGGGGAGTGCTGGGTGCAGCAGCAAGACTGCGGATAAGCCCAGTCCTGGCCCCTAGAACCGCTAGGCCTTGTCCCACCTGGGCCTCCTGCAGCTTGGCCTCCAGATCGGCCATATCCAGGTGGCGGTAGCGGTACTTGTGGGCCTTGCACAGACGGATACCATCGATGATGGAGGCATGGTTCAGCTCATCCGACAGGACTGCGTCCTCCGGGGTCAGCAGAGCCTGGCAGAAGGCAGTTAGGAGTAGAGCCATCACCCAACCACCTTGGGGCTCTCCCTCCCTTATGACTCCCCTTTAATCAATATTTCACTGCCAACCAGGGCATTCTCCTGGGCAGGGAGGCCAGGAGCCCTCTGCTTCTATCTTGGTCCCCAGAGCCCCAGGACTGGGCTGAATCAGGGCCTTTGCTCTAGCCAAAGGAGATGAGAACATGTTTGGTGGATGTGTGGCCCCTAACACCCTCAGCCTTCCAGCTGAAGTAGGTTATCCTCCAAATGCCCTGGAAGCTGGCCTCCTTGTAAGCCCCAGGATTCCTCCTGGAGACCTACTGGCCCACCCTTGACCTCCATAAGAAATAGACACTGACTGGAGCCTCTAGGCGTGGTACTGGGCATCCAGCCAAGTTCTCTGGACTGCACACTCCCAAGCCTTCCACAGCCTCGCAGGTCTCACCAACTCCCACCCGTGGCCTCACACACCTCAAAGAGGCCGGCGTTGGCATCAAAGCAGCTGGGATAGAGGATGGCGTCCTCCCGCTGGTGGAAGCGGGCTATCTTTGCTTCTAGATCCTTGTGGATGCTCTGAGGTAAGTGAGTGAAACAGGTGTTAACGCCTTCTGGGCCACTTGGGACAAGTCCTGGGGACAGAGGCTCACAGGGCCACAAACAGATCCTCCTCCTCCTTTTTGCACCACAAGGTGCACCCAGAGGCAACAGGAGTCTGGCACATGGTTCCCACTGAGGAATTAGGGGCCCACTAGGCGCCCTTCTTCCTGGTTGGGTCTTCATTTTATAATGGGGGGTTGATGGTAGAATTATGGGTGCTAATGGCAAAGGAAGATGTGTCTCCCCGATATCAAACTGAGTGCCTTTGTTGCTTAATGGCAAAAAAGAGGATTACATAAGTAACTCTAGGTTCACTTGGGCCTCCATTTCTTAGATTTGAAAGCTGTCCCGTCTAAAGTGCCCTGGACGGGAGTCAAGAGTTCCATTCATTTCACCTTCACCTTTCTGAAAGGACAAGTAATAATAATCACAAGAACTCAGCAGCACTGACTCTTGAGCTAGGCCATCTGGGTTCAAATCCCACCACAACAGGCTGTGTAGCCCTGGGCAAGTCACTTAATTTCTCTGGGACTCAGTGTCCTCACCTCTATAACAGGAGCAAAACCAGCACTTATCACGTAGGATTATTATACGCATTAATGAGTTAATATTTGTAATGTTCTTAAAATAGCACCTGACTCATAGCAAGCACTGTAAGTTTCATGTTTATAAAAGTTCATTTTGTAACATTTACAAAATAAAATGAATAACCAACATTTACTGAGCACTACTACGTGCCAGGCACTGTTCTAAGCATTTTTACACGTATTAACTCTTTAATTTGGGATAATTTTGTTAAGTAAAATTATCCCCACTTTACCAATGAAGGCATTGCGGCACAGAGAAGTTAAGACACTTGCCCACAGTACCAGAACCAGTAAATGGTGCTGGGAACTGAGATCAGGCAGAATAGCTCCGGAAACCTTAATCTAATCCCTGCCTTCTCTTCTTCCTTTCCCAAGGAGGAACAGGTGTAAGGAGCTCTGTTTTGCAGGTGGGGAAATGGATGTTCAGAGAGGGAAAGTTTCTTGCCCAAGGCTTCACAGCAAAACAGAAGCCTGAACCCAGCCTTTCTAGTGGACAGCTCTAGTGGGATGCTAACGGCAGAAGCAGACATCTGGAGTCAGCGCCCAACGCTGGGGACCACCCCCCTTCCTCCCCCGCCCATCCCCGGCCTGGGCAACACCTACTGTGTACCTGGGTGCCACAGATGAAGCGGACAGAGCTAAGGCCAGCTCCAAACTCCTCCAGGGCCTGCAGACCTGCCTGGATGACCTCGGGGTGGCTGCTCAGGCCCAAGTAGTTGTTGGCACAGAAGTTAAGGATTCCTGAGGTGGAGGACGGGGGAACGGACACAGCAGCTCAGGGCCAAGAAGGGCCTGGAAAGGTGTCAGTACTAGGCCCTGGGGACTCAGAGAGGACATGAACCTGGATTCACCCTTGAGGAGGCAACAACTACACAGTATAGTCTGTTCTGGGGCAGAGGCCAGGATGGGGAGCTGGGAGCCCCTCGGAAGCACCAAATCCAACAGCTGCAGGAGAGGGAGGGTTAGAAAATGACTCTCAGGGCTACACCTTGAAAGATGAGAAGTTTAAACTCTGGCTTTGGATCACATTCACCCAGAGGAACCAGCCCTTCCTCACTGGCTTCTTCTGTCCCTGAAGACCACCACCAACCCCTCATCTGGGCCTTGGTTTCCTCATGGGTAAAAGAAGAGGGCTGCGTCAGATGCCTGCCTTGGTCCCCAAACTCTACACAGTTGACTTTGCTGCCTGGTACAGAACTGCATGCCCAGCAGGGTTGCCTCTGAGACCTTGACCCTTGAATTATAAAGCGCAAAGTGAACACAGGTGACCCGGGGAGGAAACTAAGGCTTCAAGAGGGCAAGGTTTACTCAGCTTGGGAGAGGCAAAAACACGATGAGAACCTAGGTCTGCTAATTTTCCATTTTTTGCCCTGCTCCAAGCTTCCCTGGGGAAAGGTAGTGAATTCCTAGGGCCCCTGTTTTTCAAATGAGCACAACAGCCCCAAGGATTCCATGCCTATTTCCTTGGCAGAAGGCAGTTTGGGGGGGACTGTTTGTAACCAGCACCCACCTGGGGTCTGGCACAGACAAGACGGGCAGTGACCACTGATGAGACAGAAACCAGGGAGGCCTGGTGGGCCAATTCATGGTATGACTTCTGCAACAGCCCTTGAGCCCCTTGCTCCCTGTGATTTTGGCCAGGAGGTTGGTCTCTATGGCCATTTAGCTGACCTTCCAGCTCCAATATACCAGAAGATCTAGGCCAAAGCCCAGCTCTGCCTGCAGCTAGCTGGGGGCTTTTAGGCAAGCCACTTCACATCTCTGAGCCTCAGCTTCTTCGTCTGTAAACGGGATTAGTCATTCCCATGTTCTGACGTTTGCAGGAGTCCACGTGAAGCAATTAGTAGAAGCCTGAACAAAGCAGCAGCTCCAGAAATGCGGGATTTCTTGTTGCCACCTTCCTACCACCCTTCCTTGAGCGGTACGGTGGGAGCCAGCTGTCTCTGTTTCTCACGTTTTCATAGGGTTGGATCGATCCAGCCCTGCCCTCTAAGCCAGAAAGGTGCTCAAAGGGCAAATCACCTGCCTCCGTGGAAACTGGTCTAACCAGGTTAGAGTTAACTGTGGGAAGCGGCAAGTCGGTCTGATAGACGGGAAACGGTCCAGCGGCTACGTGTGCGCTCCCGCCCGCCCACTGCCTCCAGGACCTCGCATTTCAGCGAAAGCCTCGGAACGGCCCTCGAACACCCGGCCAGGTCTGAGGATTCCCAGGAGGGGGAGTTACCTCCGGAGGTGCCGTCCACGTGGATGCGCGGCCCCTGACGGGACGTGATGACCCGCTCACTCTTCCAGGTGCCAGCTCCGCGGATGCCTTCCAGTTCCTCCTCCAGGATGCCACGCAGCTGAGCCAGCGCTGACTGCGCGCGGTGGCCGCGGGGGGCCCCGGAGAGCGCAGCGCGGAAGACGCGGCCAGCCCACATCATGCCCACCTCGCCTGCCCACTCCCGGCCTTGCGCACTGCGGCCGCGGCCTGATCACGTGGCGGGGGCCGGGCTCCGGCAGCCAATAGGAGTGAGAGGGGTTCAGCTACGGGGCAGGGGGGGCGGAGCCCGGGATAGGCGGGCGGGGCCTGGCGGGATCTGCAGTGGACTAAAGTGAATTGATTTGTAAGTTGAGACTGGAGCTGTCCGTGTGGGGGGAGGGGAGGCGACGGGGGTTGGAAGGCAAGTCAGGGCCGGGCCCACCAGACCTCCACCCCATTCCCATGCCCTGCCTCCACACCCACCTCTCGGAAGGTTAGGGGATGCCCTCTGGACGCCGGAAGCAGACACCTAGAAGCAGGCTGAGGCATATTCTGTGCGCTCCGGCCCTAGCGTTTCCCGGGTTTTGTTGAGCTCTTGGAACCCTCCCCGGTTCTCAGGTGCAAACGCCCCCCGATTTCCCCCACTGATCGCCAGTCCAATTGCTCCGCATTTTCCTCCAGTCTTAGAAGTACGGAAAAACACATCGCTCAGGTTTTTCTTTTTCAATTTTATTTTAAAGTTTGAAAATTACAAAGACAGCAAATTCTTCCAGGCACAAATAACACTTGTTTACAAACAAAAAGGAGGCGGGTGGGGGGGGGACGCGCAATTGCACGTTTTTCTGTTTTATTAAAAACAAGGGAAAGACGACTGTACAGGTTTTTTCTCCCAGCTCCCGGGTGTGAAACGTAAGTACTAGCCCTAGATATGTATATATACATATACACAGACATCACACAGACCTAGCTCTCTACAACTACTTAGCGATTCAAACTCGACTGCAGTATGTCTTACTGTCCACTCCCCTCCCTCCCCTCCTCCCCCGTCTACAACTACTTATAAAAGACTCAGAAGTAAAGAGGTCGGGAGGTTTTTAAGTGGTGGGCGGCAGGGCTGGGGCCCCACCAGACTGCTAAGCAAAGCCACCTCTTGTACAGGAGGAACCAAAAATCAGGGGAAAAGCAAAAAGGTCCTCCTAGGATACAATCCAATTGTGTGGAAAAACCCAAGTTTCAACAGGGCACACTGAGGCACTTGGCTGAATGACTCTCCACCCTTCCCCCAAAGTTTCCACTCCTGTTTAACAGGAGACTTTCGGAAGCCAAAGACCACCCCCCACCCCCACCCCCCACTTCCAGTGGCTAGTTTCCAGCTGAGAGAAGCCACAGTTTCTCAGACCAGCTGTCACTTCAACCCCTTCCACGTCTCTAGGACAATAGGGAGGCCACTGGGGCAGACTTAACAGAAGTGACAAGGAAACTGGATTTGGACACCCCACTGCTCACCACCGGGAGGTGGAAGCCAGCCTAGAGAGAGTATTTTTTCCACCTCCCTCCTCTGCCGTCCAGCTGCTGCCACCCCTCTCCTCCGCGCCTAGGTTCTGAAACTCTCACAAGCAGTGCTCAACTTAAAGAAAACTCGATGGCCTCACAGGTATTCCTACAAACCTTACAATTCCTGGGCTCGCTGTCATCTAGCCTCAAGAAGCTGCCTTGCCCATTCTCCCCCTCCCCACGACTTTGACCTTCAGAGTGAACCAGCCATCTAACTAAACAAAACACACAAACCCACCCAAATCCCCAAACCCATAAGCATATTAGTAACAAATCAACAAAACAAAATATAAGTACATTCTCATCATTACAGAGATGAGATTTGTTGTTGCTGTCCTGGCATGATTGGTTAAGGAGAAATGAATTATTCCCTAATTTCTGAGGAATACAAACTGTTTCTTTATAAAGTCAGAAGGAAAGGGGGCAAAGGGCTGCAGATGAGGATCAAGAGAGAAGAAAGGAGAAAAGTATTTACAGAAAATAGGAGACAGGCAGGAGTGTCCACAAGGAGAGCCTCGTTGTCACTTCTTCTTGCCGGCCCTCTTGGCACTGGACTTGGCTTTGGGCTTCACGGGTTTGGCCTTCTTAGGCTTGGATGCCTTGACTGGCTTGGCTTTGACAGTCTTGGGTCTTTTGGTTTTCCTGGGCGTGGCAGCCGGCTTCTTCTTGGCCTTCTTGACTGGGGTGGCTTTGGGCTTCTTGCTTGGGGCTTTCGAGGCAGCCTTCTTGGGCTTGGCGGCCTTCTTTGGCGTGGCCACCTTCTTGACTTCCTTCTTCGTCTTCTTGAAGGCCACTGACCTCTTGGGCTCGTCGCTCTTGGCCAGCCGGAAAGACCCCGAGGCACCCACGCCTTTGGTCTGTTTGAGGACCCCAGTGGTGACCAAGCGCTTGATGGACAACTTGATCTGGGAGTCGGCGTTCTCACCCACCTTGTAGTGGCTCTTAATGTACTTCTGGATGGACTGGCGCGAAGAGCCAGCACGGTTCTTCTCCGCCTGGATGGCAGCCACGATCATGTCTGAATACTTGGGGTGGTCTGTGGACTTCTTGGAGGCCTTGGCCCTCTTGGGCTTGGCCGCAGGGGTGGATGTGGAGTTCTCGGTCATGGTGGCCTGCCTGGTCCTGCTGTTGAAGAAGGCACCTTCCAAAGGGCCAGCCCTCGTCGGAAGCCCAGGAAAGCCTGATTCGGGATCTGCTCTGGTGCCTCTGTCTCCCAAGCCAGTCCGAGGCCGTCTCTCGGGGACCTTGCTCGGGTCGCGGGGGGGGACTCGCTGGGCCGGGTCTGCGTGGCCCAGCCTCGCCGGTCTGTCGGTCGGTCTCGGCGCCCGGGTCTGCCTCCGCCTCCGCCTCCTCTGCCTCCCTTTTCCCAGCTCCGCGTCTGGCGCTCGGGCGGCGCATCCGGGTATTTAGCGGCGGCGGGCGGACCGCGGTGAGGACAGGGCTGCTGGCTGCCTGCTCCCGGCCCGGAATGGCGCCGCGCCGCCGCCATCTGTGTTTCTTCCGCTGAGCAAATCCGACCTTTCCCCCCGGCCCGGGCCTTCCCGCTCCCCGCCGCCGCCCGGGGACGCTGCCTGGCTCTCTGGGCTCCCCCACCGGGCGTCCCGCCGGCCCGGCCGCCGCCCCCCGCGCCCGCCACGCGCCCCAAACGGCGCCAAGGACCGCTGGCGCGCCGGCACATTTCCCCTTTGCCGGGGGCTGGCTCTGCGGGGCCGGGGAGCCCCGGTGCGGGAAACCCCCCGGAGCAAAGCTCCCCCCTGGGGCTACCGGGGACCCCGCTCCCGGCCCGCGGCGGGACCCCCCAGCCTGGCGGAGCGGCCCGAAAGCGGCCCCAACTAACACACGCGGCCCCGAGCCGGGCGACTCCCAGCCGGGCCGAGCCGGGACAGGGGGGAGGGGTCCCTCCCCCGGGGTCCGGTCACCTCTCGGGGGTCATCCCGCCACCGGGCCCCCCGCACCTCTACCCTCTCTCTGTCCATGGGGCCCCTAAGCAAACTTTCCCTGGAAGAGTTGGAAGGGCACTTTCAAACTTTGTCCCTTCCCCCTCCTCTGTCTTCGCTCCCCCAGCGCGCCCCCTGACCTCTACGTCGAGGTTCTCTCCTGAGACCGAACCCCGAATGCTGCCCGGGTCCCCTGAGGGAATGAGGAGGGGTCTCCGAGCCGCCTCTTCTCCTCAAAGACCCCCACATCCTCCATATGTCCTAACTGAGAATTCATTTATAGTCCTCCCTCAGCCTAGGAGTTTTGGGGTGTCAGAGACAGAGCTCGCTGCCCCTACCCCTAGGGCCCAGCCTGGGGATCCAGTCCCCCTCCCAAGGCTCCCTGAAGGCAGTGAGGGGGGCGGTCCACAATGAAGGAGCTGCCCCGCAGGCTCTAACCAAAGACTGTCTTGGGGGCCCCTGGGATGAGGAGAGGCCCTGAGAGCTTTGGGAGCTTGGGAAAATGGGGCTCTAGCGGGGAGGTCGAGGAGGGGGTCGCGCTGCTTGAGTCCTGACTAATCCTCGGAAAGTGTGAGTTGTTCAGGGAGCCGTGGCCCGGACCACCGCCATTTTGCTGGGAAGATGCGATGTCTTTGTTAAAATGTATACATCTTTTCCCGTGCTGCTTGGCAGGTATAGATGAGGAAAGCAAGGGGCGCCACCATCTGTAGGGAACCTTGGGGGCTCAGAGGGGCTTTAGCGGTCTAGAGGCCAGCAGATGGGACCCCAGAGTTCCTGGGACCCCTTGTCTGCAACAGACGTCCTACTCACGTGCAAGGTCCCGCAGGGTCCCGCTTGGCAGGGGCCCTGGGTTGAGATTCTAGGATGCTCGCTCTCTGAGCCTCCTCCCACAACAACCCGCTTTTATTCCCTAAGCAAAGAGGCGGCCACTCTTCACTTAAACAATACGCTGGTAGTGGGGGGTTATAGCTGGTCAAAATTATGAAGGCGGCTCTCCTGTACGGTCCCGGAGCTGTTTGCAGACACCAGCTATTGAGGAAGAGGGAGGGGAAGGGTTGGAAGGTTTAGATGGGGGGACTGGTCGTAACTGGGAGATGTTGGGGGAAGGGCTCCTACTGGACTTGGGAGTCTCTGAGGCCAGGGAAATTAATGGGTCCCCCCCACACACACAGCAAGGGATGGATTAATCCAAATGATTGGGAAAGGGGAGGGGGAGTCCTGAGACTCGGTATCGGTATGGGATGCCTTCTCCCGGGCTTATCTTGGTGTCGCAGGCGGGGACGAGAAGCCAGGAAGGGCCAGGTTTAGTTTAAAAGGTCAACCTTCTTATTTGGATGTTGTCAATTACCCCGAAGTTTCCTGATTTGAAAACACAACATTCTGGTGGGTTTGTTTTGGTTATTTTCAAAGACAATTCTTCTGGTTCCCACTAAGATCTAGATGGGAAAATAGGCATCCACATAGTCAGCCCCAGGTCCGAGATGTCGTTCCACCCTGTGCTCCCAGAGACATGTCATCCCCGCATCCCAGGTCCCTGGGTGTCTAAAAATAAGGACTGAACGAGTCCAGTGGCACCATGATGAAATCATTTTATTTGCACAGCGCTCTCCACCCGTTTCCTGATCCTTTGCGCCTCCTGCCTGGGGAGGCAGGTAACGCGATCACTCCCCCCATCACCCTCATCTACAGTGGAGGCCACGGGACTAGGAAGGACGGATGGGGGGCGCACTGCGAGGCTCAGCTCCCGGCGCCCGCAGGCCTTCACTTCGTTTTGTAGCTCTCACATCCCGAGTCCCCGCCCATCCCAGCAACCTGTAAATTCTCTCCCAGAACTGAAGCCAGAAATGGAGGGAGGGGTCGCCTCGGGGTCTCGGGGGCTTTTACCGCCGGTGGACAGCTCTTCTCCCTGCTGGCGATGAGATTCACCGCCCCTCCCCCCGTTCGGGAGAACTTGAGGGGAAGGGGGTGTTGGGAGGGGTTCCCCGGGAGTTGGGCATAGAGTCCGAGGCCGAGGTGGGCACGAAGAGGACCGGCTGCTTCCAGATTGGCTTGGCCTCACCTCGCCTCGCTGACACTGCAGAGCTCGGGGGGCTTCTTGAGTTCGGCCCGGCCCGCGTACCCTCGCAGGGCGGTCTCGGGTCCCCACCCAGCTTAGAGCCGTTTACCGGCCGGCAGACGGCAGAACTCCCTCCGCCCCATTTAACGCGAGCCCTTTAAAAATTCGGGAACCGCAGAGCTGCGGGCAATTCCTCCTGGGAAATGTAGTCTCCCGATGGCGAGCCCCGCACTGAGACCCTCCTGGGACCCTCTCGAGCCTCAGAACGCCGGGCCGCCCCAGGCGTGGGGAGGGGGGTCAGACATCGCCTGTTCATTCACTTAGGGAGGGGCCCAGGCCTCTCTGCTGTTTTTTCACTTGTCAAAAGAGCCCTCAGTGTTTTCACCTATCAGAAAGGAGCTCTACCTACATCTGGGGTTGGTGTGAGCGTGAAATGAAATCCTGTATGGAAAAGCGTAAATCGTACTAGAATGCCAGGGGTCCTGTTTTTACTAATATGCATGTGTGAGTGTGCCAGCATTTACTGAGCACATTCAAGGGATATATAACATCTCCAGTTTTCAGAGAGGATGTCTACGATGGCTAAATGACTTGTCCAAGGTGGGTCAACCTGGAGGAAGGAGGGTGACAGGTGACAGACTCCCCAGCCAATGACTTTCCCACTGCAGACATGCATTCATTCTGGTCTTTGGAACTCTAAGGTGTTCACTTGATATGTGCCAGGCACTGGGATAGGGCTGTGAACAAGAGACAAGAGATCCCTGCCCTTGTAGAGCTGACATTCTAGTGGAGAAGATAGATAAGCAATAGACTAAATAAAGAAGTCCAGGGACTTCCCTGGTGGCTCAGTGGTTAGGAATCCGCCTGCCAATGCAGGGGACACGGGTTTGAGCCCTGGTCCGGGATGATCCCACATGCTGCGGAGCAACTAAGCCCATGCACCACAACTACTGAGCCTATGTGCCACAACTACTGAGCCTGCGCTCTAGAGCCCGCAAGCCACAACTACTGAAGCCCACGCACCTAGAGCCCATGCTTCGCAACAAGAGAAGCCACCACAATGAGAAGCCCACGCACCACAATGAAAAGTAGCCCCCACTTGCTGCAACTAGAGAAAGCCCGTGTGCAGCAATGAAGACCCAACGCAGCCAAAAATAAATCAATAAACTTATAAAATAAAGAAGTCCATTATAGGGACTTCCCTGATGGTGCAGTGGTTAAGACTCTACACCCCCAATGCAAGGGGCCCGGGTTCGATACCTGGTCCGGGAACTAGATCCCACATGCATGCCGCAACTAAGGAGCCAGCCTGCCGCAACTAGACCCGATGCAACCAAATAAATAAATATTTTTTAAAAAGATAAGTCCGTTATATAGTATGTTGGAAAGCCATAATTGCAAAGACAAAATTAGAGCCGGGTGAGGGTGAGTGATGAGAGGGTGTTTGCAATTTTAAATAGGGTGGTCAGAGAAGAAGAAGCTGACATGTGAACAGATTCAAAGGAGGTGAGAAAGGCAGCCATTCTTATTCTTGGAGGAAGAATCTTCCAAGCAGAGGGAACAGCCAGTGCAAAGGCCCTATGGCAGGAGTGTACAGGGTGGCTGAATTAAGGAGGACAGTAGGAAGAGATGAGTTTTTTAAAAGGTAAGGTCTGGGAAGTAAAGGAGGCACAGGTCATGTAGGGTTTGGGGGACCATTGTAGGGACTTTGACTTTTACTCTGAGTGAAGTGGGAACCATTGCAGAGTTTTGAGCAGAGGTGGGACATGGTGGGACCCAGGCAATAGTTAATCATAGGAATTCCCTGGTGGCACAGTGGTTAAGAATCCGCCTGCCAATGCAGGGGACACCGTTTCTAGCCCTGGTCCAGGAAGATCCCACATGCTGCAGAGCAACTAAGCCTGTGCACCACCACTACTGAGCCTGCACTCTAGAGCCCGCAAGCCACAACTACTGAGCCCACGTGCTGCAACTACTGAAGCCCGCACACCTAGAGCCCGTGTTCTGCAACAAGAGAAGCCACCGCCATGAGAAGCCTGCGCACCGCAACAAAGAGTAGCCCCCACTCACCGCAACTAGAGAAAGCCCGCGCGCAGCAACGAAGACCCAGAGCAGCCAAAAGTAAATAAATTTATTTTAAAAAATAGTTAATCATAGTTAACTCTGGCTACTGTGTGGAAAAGAAGCTGCAGAGTGCAAAGACAGAAGAGGGTTGGGAGGCTGTTGCAGTAATCCAGGTGAGCGATCATGGTAGTTTGGCCCAGGTGGCAGCAGTGGAGGGGGTGGGAAGTGGTCAAGTCCCAGGAGGACCCCACAGATTTGGACCTGAACAAGCGAAGATGAAGCTGTCATTAACTGAGACAGGGAAGACTGAGGGTTTGAGAGTTCTGGCCGGGTTAGGTTTGAGATGCCTCCCAGGTGTGTGAGTGGAGATGCTGAGAAGTCAGGTACATGGAAGAATCCTGAGTCTGGAGTTCAAGGAGAGAGATCCTCTACCTCCCTCTTCCTCCATTTAAGGACCCTCTACTTTGGCTGAGTGCCAGGTGTGAACAGAACGGACCCAGCTTGGTCTCACGGGGCTCAGAGTCCACTGGGGAGACAGCATTGATATCATTACAAATTGTGATTGTGTCAAGCGCAGATAAGGATGAGAATTGGGGCCTGGGAAGGGGTCACCGGCGGGCTTATGTACATCAAGTGCCAGGGGAGGTTGTGTGGCTGGATGGAGACAGGATGAGGAGTGTGGAGGGAGATGCCGTTAGACTGAAGAGCCGGCTGGAGCACGTGTGGCTTTAAGCCACGGCAAGGGGTGTAGGTTTGTTCTGAGTGCACTCAGCAGCCACTATAGAATTTTAAGCTTAAAATTTTGTTTCTTAAAATAATTAACCCAGTTATTTTAAAATAAAAATTTAAATGATGACATACATCATCCATGCAAGAGATTATGCAATGTAATACAATTCTAAAACCAGCATGGAGACAACTGTTTCCCTTACTCAAGTTAACACGAGAATCGTCATCAGTCCCTCGGAAGCCCCCTGTGTCCCCCTCCCTAACCATACCTCCGTGACCTCTATCCTGGAATTCTGTAAAACAATTCTCTCCTTTTTCTTTATAGTTCTCCTATGTGAACTTAACCCCATACACACTGTATAGCTTACTTTTGCCTGGTTTTGGACTGTATACAAATAGAAGCATATCATGGGTATTCTTTTCTGTGACTTGCTTCTTTCATTCTGTATTTTTGTTTTTTGTTGTTGTTGTTGTTTTTTGCGATACGCGGACCTCTCACCGCTGTGGCCTCTCCCGCTGCAGAGCAGAGGCTCCGGACGCGCAGGCTCAGCGGCCATGGCTCACGGGCCCAGCCGCTCCGCGGCACAAGGGATCCTCCTGGACCGGGGCACGAACCCGCGTCCCCTGCATCGGCAGGCGGACTCTCAACCACTGCGCCACCAGGGAAGCCCCACTCTGTATTTTAGAGAGTCGTCATGTTGGTGCAAGCAGCTGTTGCTCAGTGGTCAGAGTACATACTCGTTTTGTACGCGGGCCTCTCACTGTTGTGGCCTCTCCCATTGCGGAGCACGGGCTCCGGACGCACAGGCTCAGGGGCCATGGTTCATGGGTCCAGCCGCTCCGCGGTATGTGGGATCTTCCCGGACTGGGGCACGAACCCGTGTCCCCTGCATCGGCAGGCGGACTCTCAACCACTGCGCCACCAGGGAAGCCCTGAAGTCCTTTTTTTAAAAAATGCAATAATAGGGAATTTCTCGGCAGTCCAATGGTTAGGACTCCCTACCTTCACTGCTGAGGGCCCGGGTCAGGGAACTAAGACCCCACAAACCACATGGGTGTGGCCAATAAATAAAAATACAGTAATAGAATATTAGGTAAAAAGTGAGTTTATATTTAGAATGAGAAAAGAACTCACAACAAATCATATTTTTTTTAAAAAAATAAAAGCTAATAAACACCACAAAGATCATGAAATCCAGAAATATACTTTTACTAATGAACTGTCTGACCCGTACTGCTAGGATCCCTCTCAGGGCCTTGGGCAAGGCAGAGACCCTAAGGCTCCAGTGAGACAGCTTCACAGTGAATCTCTCTCAGAATGTGGTCTGTTCCACTGTAGGAAGAGGCTGCCGCTTCTCTCCATGCTGCTTGTGATAGATGGCTCCCACACCTGTCCATGCCCTCATCCCTGGAACCCGTGCGTATGCTCTGTCACACGGCAAGGAGGGATTATGGTTGCAGATGGAGTTAAGGCTGCTGACCTTGAGATGAGAGACCACCCTGGATTATCCAGGGAGGCCCAATGTAATCACAAAGGTCCTTAAGTGGGGGAAGAGGGAGGCAAAAGAGTAGGAACCAGAGAGCTGGTGTCGTGAAAGAGTGGACCACTGTGGGCTTCTGAGATGGAAAGAGCCCACAAGCCAAGGAATGCAGGCTGCCTCTGGAAGGTGGAAAAGGCAAAATCCAGATCCTCCCCAGAGCCTCCAGAAGGAACACACACCTGACAACACCTAATTTTAGCTCAGTGAGACCCTTTTTGGACTTCTGACCTCCAGAACTGTAAGGCAATAAATCTGTGCTGTTTTAAGTCACCGAATCTGGGACAATTTGTGTCAGCAGCCTTAGGAAACGAATACACTACTGTTTGGGTTGGGTATTTAGGTTGTTTCCAGCCTCTTGCTTTCCAGACAGTGATGCTGTGACTCTCCTTCTCCAAGTGTCCTGGTGTAATATGTACAGCCTCAGCTTGACCTGGTTGTGACAGCTGCTTCTCACACTCTGCAGTTCGGATGATGGATTTGGGAAGGGCAGAATGAGCGTGACGAGACCATCACGGGCCATCTCAGCAAGCCAGGTACTGAGCTAAAGAGGTGACAGTGGAGTCCGGAAGAAGGGGCAGATGTGAGAAATATTTAGGATGACAAGTCCACAGGACTCCCTAAAGGGTTCCTTGTTGGAGGTGAGGGAGCAACCAGAAAGATTCCCGAGTTCCTGGAGCAGAAGCAAGGATGGTGGTGGAACCAGAGATGGTGATGGCACGGAGTCTGACACCAGGACCCTTCCTCGTGGGCCTTCCCCTTTCCTGCCCTAGCTGGCAGCTCTCCCGGTCCCCCCTCATCCTTTACAACCTCATGCCTTGGAAGCTGATCTCTCACCCACTTCTCCCAAGTTAGGAAAATAATCGAAATCCCATGTGGGTTGAAAGCCAAATGATGGACAGAAAGACAAACACACACTCCATGACAAAGGAATGAAACTGCAGGTGATAGCTTCACGGCTAAACTTTAACTGATCTAGCTGAACTAAACTTTAACTGATTTCCTAAGATTTAAAGCAACAGAGACACCACCAAGGCAAAGGCTGAGGGTTTTGATTCTTAGAGATAATCTCCTGCATGGGCACCATCCTTTGGGAGGCCACGTGGCTCTTACACAGGAGAGGAGGCTGCAAGTGCAGAGTTGGAATGTGTCTGCAGTGCACCAATTCAGAAAAGCAAGCTGACAAAAATATGCGTGGGGATCACGTTTTTATAGAATAGGGAAGTTAGGGAGCTCCATCCAGGTATAGATTGATAACAATAGTTCACATTTATGGAGCAGTTATTGTGTGCCCGGCACTGTGGTCAGTGCTCTACTGATAGGTACTAATGCATTTGGATCTTTTGTTATTATTGTCACTTCCTTTGACAGAGGGGGAAGGAACTTGTCTAAAGGGGTCTGACTCCATGCTCTTAACCAACTCTCAAAGCTTCCCCTCCCTTAATCTGGGGACTCGATGGGCAAATTTGTGGCTGTCCTGGGGAGCCCTGGGAGGAATGAGCTCTGGGCTCCAAGCCCTCCCCCATACGGGTCAGTAAGATTAGCTGCCATCTGACCCACTGGGATACTCCTGACCAAGGTCATCTGGCAAAGAGGACACCTATGCCCCCAAAGAGGGAACTCACTCTGTGGAAAACGGGATATGGACATTGTGAGGCAGACAGACACCATGTGTGGCTGGGGCTGGAAGCCATGCTGGGCCCTCCCCTCCCCCCATTCTGGCATCATTCCCACTTCAGGGAGCAAGGACTGAGCTCCTGGTATGAACGAGAGGGCTGTAACCTCAGAGCTCACCAGCAGGCAGGCTGGGCCTTATAGGAGTGGGACCGGCCTCCTTTGGATGGAGTGAGCCCCTGGGAATCTCAGACTACTCTGGAAGAGACCTCGAGAGGGAGATGCTGGGCTTCTTACCAATAAATGCATGAGGGTGCATGAGAGATGGCTTAAAAAAACAACCACACTGCACTGTGATGAGGGGATTGTTTTCCAGGCTGGACAAGTGGACTGCGGATGTGTGTGCATATGTCCACGTTATTATTGCCAGTTTTCTCTGAGAAGTGGAATTGGGTCATGGCAGGCTTTTACTTTTTACTTTTACACTTCCATATTGTTTTAATTTTTTAAACAATAAGCATGTATCACTTTTTTAAAAAATTAATTAATTTATTTTTAATTTTTGGCTGCATTGGGTCTTTGTTGCTGCACGTGGGCTTTTCTCTAGTTGCATCGAGCAGGGGCTACTCTTCGTTGCAGTGCGCGGGCTTCTCACTGCGGTGGCTTCTCTCGTTGTGGAGTATGGGCTCTAGGCGCACGGGCTTCAGTAATTGTGGTACATGGGCTCAATAGTCATGGCTCGCGGGCTCTAGAGCGCAGGCTCAGTAGTTGTCGTGCATGGGCTTAGTTGCTCCGCGGCATGTGGAGTCTTCCTGGACCAGGGCTCGAACCCATGTCGCCTGCATTGGTGGGCAGATTCTTAACAACTGCGCCACCAGGGAAGTCCCATAAGTATGTATTACTTTTATAATAAAGAACCTTCATAATGTCAAAAACATACATATGAGGGAAAGGCAAAAAAATATTTTTAAAAACCCTTCAGAGTAAATATGATGAACGGTAAGTATTCATAGCATATAGAATAGTGTTACAAATCCTTAGGAGAAAAATGGTAGCACCACAGTGAGAGCTAGTACGTAAACCGATAAATTATAGACAGTAAATACAAGCTAATTTGATCTCATACGTGAGCCAAGATGTGCAGCTTTAAACGAGCAATGTCATATTTTTTACCTTTCAGTTTAACTAAGGATTTTTTTTTTTTTTTTTTTTTTTTTTTTGGCCGTGCCACACGGCTTGTGGGATCGGGATCTTAGTTCCCAGACCAGGGATCAAACCCAGGGCCCTGGCAGTGAAAGCACGGAGTCTTAATCACTGGGCTGCCAGGGACTTCCCTAACTAAGAGTTTTAGAAATGGTAACAGTGCTGGGAGTGAGTCGCCCACTCCTTTCCCCTGCTCGCAGGAGTGGACCTTAGATCAACGTGTTTGGATAAGAGTTTGCTACTAGGACTCAGAGGCCTTGAATTATTCAAACTCAACCTGGATCCAATCATGAGAAAAGAACTGGACAAACTCAAACCGAGGGACATGTTATAAGACGACTGGCCTGGACCCTCCAAAAATAATAAAGTCATGAAAGACTATAAAGCCGGAGACATGTCCCAGATTACAGGAGACAAGAGAGACCCAGCTAAATGTTGTACGTGCTCCTGGATGGACCTTGGGTCTAAAAAAGAACAAGTTCTAAAAGCCGTTATTGAAAGAGTTGAGGAAGTTTGAATGTGGGCTGTATATTAGATAACGTTGCACCTGCGTTCCGTTTCTGGAACGCGCTCGTTAGATTGTGGTCTTGTGGATGAACGTCCTTTAACTTAAGAGATGGATGCTGAAGGGCTGAGAGAGTGTCATGATGTCTGCAACTCAGATCACTGAGCAAAATGTATGTACTTAGACAAAAGTATTGGTTTACAGATTTGTGTATATGTAGACAGAGGTGTCAACAGAGAACACCAGAGAGAAAGCAAGGGTGGCAAAATCATGACCGTTGGTGAGCCTGGGCAAAGGATACATGGAAATTTATTGGACTATTTTTTTTGGTAAAGTTTTATTTATTTATTTTTGCTGTGCTGCACGGCTGCGCAGCACGTGGGATCTTAGTTTCCCAACCAGGGATCGAACCCGTGCCCCCTGCAGTGGAAGTGTTGGATGGGCAGCCACAGCCTGGAGGGTCATGGAAGCCCCCAGAGGTGGAAGTCTGGGAGAAGCCGGGATCACCCCACCCCAGATCCAAGACCCTGCTTCTGCCACTCAGTGCAGGCCCCGCTGTTGAAGCCCAGGGCACGTGGAGGGTCTGTTTGTGTTTATTTTTTCAAAAGCAGTAACACCCAACGTCAGCAGCAGTTGTTTTCCTAACCTCGGGGCACGAGCTCTGCTATGGAAATGGTCAGCTGAGCTTGACCTTGGGGCCCTTCACATGAGGAAGAGCCGCCTGGACAGGAGATAAAAGGGGTCCCTGGGTGGGGGCAGGGGGACTAGGGCGTCTTGGGAGCAACACGCAACACAAACAAAGCCAGAGTTTCCAGGAAAAGATGGCAAAGTACGTAGATCGAGGCCCCTTCCCTCTGAGAGACTGAAAAACCAGCTGCCTCCCAGCACTTTGATGTTTTCTAGGCAGCCACTCCCTGATTGCCCAGAGGAAGGAGCGCTGGCCTTCCTTGGCCACAGCTTTTGGGAATGAAGGGCAAAGACTTCTAGAATCAAAGAATTCAGAGCAATTATGGAAGCTAAGAATACAGTCCTCATATTGGAATTCTCACTTATGTTGAATTCTAAAATACTGGAATCACAATCTCTTATATCTGGAAAGTGGCTAGATAGACGGGTAAATATCATTTTTCTACTCCATGCACTGCATTCTCAGATACCCTAACTGGTACCCTGCCCAGCACCAGCGGCTAAAGGAACCTGGAACCGAGGCTGGTATGCCCAGGATGGTGAGGAGGGCCTGCATACTCGGCCTGGCTGCTCTCTGGCGAGGGCCATGCCCAACTGGGGCCCAAACACAGCTGGCATCACTCCCTGCAAGTGCTCAAAACATGCTTTGGTGCTGGCTGGGGTGGAGAGCAAAGTTCTGCTCCCAGGAACGAGGGGGTATAAACTCCTGGTCACTGCAGCTTCTCTGGAAAGGTTCAGGAAACGTTTCCCATGGGCACTGAAGGTGTTTAAACACACCTTAGGAGACAGTGTGGGTGGGAGAAGCCCCTGAAACTGCTGTGTGACCCAAAATAGTTTGGTAACCCTCTCTGGGTTCATGTGCTCTCTCCTATAAACTCAGGGTTGGGAGGACTTCATTGACCCACTAGAAGTCCACAAAGTCTAGCATGGTGGTGAGGTCCAAGCACCATAGATTCATGTTGTCTGGGTTCAAATCCCAGCTTTACCACTTACAGGTACGAGGTTCTGGGCAAGTTGACCCTTCTGTGTCTCAATTTCCTCCCCCTGTAAACTGGGGATAATAGTGGCACCTACCTCATAGAGTTTTCATGAAGACTGAATGTATATATATGTGTATATGTAATATGTTTATAACAAATTATATGTCATATTATATACGACATCTGTAGTATTATATATATTATAATGTGATATGATTATATATACATCACTTAGAAGAATGGCAGACACATACTCAGCACAGTTTAAGCATTAGTTGTTATCATCATTGTTGGTATCTCATCACCTGGACGGAAATGATGTGTTTACCCACAATAAGGCGGCAGAGACTCACAAATGGTGTTGTGTCTTTACTTTTGGCTAAGATTTATGTCAATTCAATGTGGGAACAGCGGATTTGCTCCTGCTGATGCAAAGTTTTGACTGGCAGCTCCATATGACTTTCCTTAATTTTTTTAAACGGAGGAATCTCTTATTTCTGAATGTAGGTTGTTTGAGCGACCAGAACTTTTAAAACATGGAAGAGGTCCACTTAGAGGAATCTAGCCTAAGGAAATGACCAGGAATTCACACAAATGTTTCTGTACGAGGATGTTCACAGCAGCATTATTTTTTTAAATTTATTAATTTATTTATTTGGCTGTGCTGGGTCTGATGACCTCACTGATGACCAGTCTTTACCAGAATCTGAACTGGGTGTTGAGAACAAAGACAAATCAGACATGAGGCCCATCTTCGTGAAACTCACAGTTCAGAGGGGAGACGAAGATGAAATATACAAGCCCAGGACTACTCTATTCTCAGTTTCATACAATAGGTAACCATTTGTTCACATAGTCAAATCTTGCCAAGAGATGGGGCTTCTGCTCGACACCAGGCACTGCACTGAATGCAGGGACACTGACGCGGCTGGCCTTCAAGGGGCCCCCAAGCTGAGAACACACGCCGTGACCCTGGAGCCTTCTTTCCATCCAGAGCAGTGGCCTCTGACTCAGTGGCTCTGGAATGTGGTTCCTGGCCTCTCATCAGTCTGGGTCTACCCTTAGTGGGTCTGACTGGGCAGCTGGGGCCTGGGAGACTGGCCTTGTTCAGGCTGGGGCGACCTTTCAGACCACCTGCCTCACTGCCCTGTGCGCTTATTTAACTTGGGAGGAGAGGGCAGAGGGGAAGTGGGCACGTAGAGAGGGTGCATGTGTGCAGACAGGTGTGTGTGTTTGAGTGTGCTGTATCCATACATACACACAAGCATGCAGGCGTACATGAGACGTGTGGTGGGTGCCTACAGGCTTGTGTGTATGCATACGTAAAATACATATAAATGCATGCCACTAGGCATGCATTTAGTAAAACATTAACATAGGCTATGAAATATGAACACAGTGTAATGATATTAATGTATCATTGAGTGTGTTTTAGAAATCATAACAGTGAATATGTATTGAATAGTGTTCTCAGTACCCTACAGGAACTGCCTCATTTAATCCTTACCTCATCCTGACGAGGTCAGTACTGTTATTATCCCCAGGTTAGAAGTGAGGAAACTGAGGCCCAGAGAGGTTAAGTGACCTGCCTGGGGTCACACAGGTAGTCAGCAGTCTGTCCCCAGCCCACACCCCTGAGCCTCAAGCCGCCTCCATGCTCGGCCCATCTGCAAGCCTCTGGAGCATGTGTGGACACCTGCGCAGGCTGGACGTGTGAGCAGGGGGACGTGTGTGGGAGTGAACAGTACGGGGCGGGAGTGCACACAGGTGCTCATGACAGCACGCCTCTACAACTCTGTTTACGGGGCGTGGCTCCAGCCGTGCCTGCCCTGCTCCCCCAGCCTGGAGCGCCCTTCTCCGCCTTTGTCTCCTGGTGACGCCTATGTATCCCCGGAGACTCACTGTGGGTGTCACCTTTTCCCCCAGGCGGCCCTGGCTCCTCTGGCTGGGTCAGTTGCAACATTGGCCCTCCCTGGCGCTGTCTTCCGTCGGGGTGAGGGTGTGTCCTTCATATCTGTGTCACTCAGGTGTCTGGAACAGGTCTGACCAGGACATTAACAGCAATGATAACAGCTGCCACTCGGTGGGCACGGCCGCTGTGACTGGCGTGCGCGGAAGCGGCGCCCTCGTGACCTCACTGAATCGCATTTATCAATCGAGGTCTCAGAGGGTGATTGGAGCACGTACGCAGCAGAACCAGAAATTGAACCCCGGGCTTGGCTTCAGCTCTGTCGTTCCCATACCATGTTCCTTTGGGGCAATTTTATTATTTTTTAAGCTTTTATTTATTTGCGATTAGCTATCACACACCCCTGGGAAACAATTCAGAAAAGCATCTAACATTGAAATAAGCATCCCTCCACCCCTGTCACTCACCCTCCAGCCCACTCCCGAGGCAACCGCTTGTCCAGGTTCTTGCATGTCCAGGGCCCCCTTCCCGCTGCGTTTTCTCACGCTGTGTGTGTGCATGTGCATGCATGTGTGTGGGCGCACACACGTGTGCAGGAGCACGTGCACGCGTGTGACTCCTTCCTGAGAGGTTTTGAGCATCTCTAAGCACGTACGCCAACCATACCTGCTGTTATTTCTCTCTCGCTCGCTCTCTCTCTCTCTCGCTCTCGCTCTCTCTCTTTATTTTTGTATTTTTGCATTTATTTATCTATTTTATTTATTTTGGGTGCGTTGGGTCTTCGTTGCTGCACGTGGGGTTTCTCTAGTTGCGGTGAGTGGGGGCTACTCGTAGTTGCCGTGTGAGGGCTTCTCATTGCAGTGGCTTCTCTTGTTGTGGAGCACAGGCTTTAGGTGCGCGGGCTTCAGTAGTTGTAGCACATAGGCTCAGTAATTGTGGTGCACGGGCTTAGTTGCTCCACGGCATGTGGGATCTTCCCGGACCAGGACTCCAACCCGTGTCCCCTGCATTGGCAGGCGGGTTCTTAACCACCGCACCACCAGGGAAGCCCTATTTCTCTTCTTTTACATAAATAGTGGCTCACCCCACACCCAGATCTGCACCTTGCTTTGTTCACTTCACAGCACATCTTGGCGATCTCTCCGCATCAGCATGTAAGAACGTCCTCACTGCTTTTTATAACTGCTTGACCCTGGAGCAGTTATAAAAAGTTATAACTGTTATAAAAAGTTATAAAAACGTGGTGGGGAATTTATTAAATACTTCCTACTCCCAATGCGGCCATGAATGTTCTCGTACAGGCGCAGACTTTGACTGAATGAATGGATCAATGAAGGAACAAGTGAAGGGGAGAGAGGATGCCCGAGGTTGGGGCCTGGGTTATGGGGGGATCCTGGGCGTGGGGCCACAGGTGCCTCCAAACCTGTCTTTCTAAGGAAATGGGAGAACATGAGAATCCGCTGGAGTCCTGAGGGTCACCACCAGCTGGGTCCCAGGTGAGGGTCTCTCGGCAGGACCGCCTCGGCTCCTCGTCAACAATGCAGCAACATCACGCTGCTGGGGAAGTGTGCCCGCCATGAGTCACCTTTCACACCTGCTTGGCCAGTGCAGCCAGCCGCCCCCCTCTCGAAGCTAAAGATGCCTCCGCTGAGGTCGCCGGGCCAGTGGGTGGCCAAACCAAATGAGCATCTTTGGGACGCAGGTTCCATGCCCTGCCCTGATGGGGGAGATGGAGACACAGAGATGGCCACTGACCTCGTTGAACCATGAACCAGGAACCACAAGGGAGCTTGGAGACAGTGGCCGACCGGGTCCAGGGTGCCCAGAGCTGGGGCGGGTCTGGTTTGGGAGTTCAGGGAGTGGAGTTGGAGGTCCAGGCAGGGATCCACACTGCAAGAGCTCAGGGACTTTGAGAAGAAGGTGTGATTGGCACCCCTCGTGACACAGGGGGGAGACTGGAGCTGCCGGATGGTGAAGGGGCAACAATTCAGGCACCTTCTTGCCCTTTCTAGGGGCCTCCAACCTTCCTAGCCCCCTTGGGAGGAACCTCTTGATCTGCTTAACTAGGGAAACTGAGGCAGGAGTGTGGAGGTGACTCATCCAAGTCAGCCCAACAGAGGTGCACCCAGACCTCCCCCCAAACCTATGCCCCAAGGAAGGGACCCAGGGCACCTGGTCTCTGGGCAGTTTCCAATGAGAAGACCTTGGTCAGCTTGGGAAGCCCCTGGTGCTATGAGAGCCACGGACCTGGACTCCAGCTCTGTGACCTCGGCGCTACTGAGTCCCAGCCCCCTCCCCTATAAAATGGAGGTAACTGCGCACCTCCCTCACTGGGCTGTTCAGGGGACCAAAGGAGATAGTGAATGCAAATGCCTATTCCAGGACCTGGCACACAGTAAGTGCTCCACAAAAGGTAGATATCTTTCTGTTTGGGCAGGTGGCCTGAGTAAGAAGATTTGGGCGCTGGAGCCAGACATGCCGTGATGTGACTCAGTAAATTACTGACCTTGGTGAGTCATGTCCCCTCTCTGATCCTCAGTTTCCTCCTCTGTAAATGGGCTCAGCCCTTCAAAGAGTTGTTGTCTAAAAGTCTGCTCACGGCAGGAGCTCCCTCAGTGTGAGCTCCTCCTTCCCCGGGCCTCAGGGTCCGCCTGTAAAGTCAGATGGGACGCTGGGATGACAGGGATGACTCACAGTTACAGCCTAGGCTCTTTCATGTGCCAGAAACTGCCATTAGCTCCTAGCACCTCAGGCTGGTTGCTGGGCTTCCAGGCTGATTTACGGGGAGACCCAGACCTTTGCCCTTTGGCGTGGGAGTGAGGGTGAGGCTGAGGCTGTGGCTGTGCCCTGTCTTGAGGGTGCCTGGCTGGGTAGTCATTCACTTCCAGTCAGTCAGTCAGTAAGTCAATCAACAAACATACATCATACCGAGACTCCATGTGTTCTGTGCTGGGTCCTGGGGAAACAGAAGTGAATCAGAGCTGGTCCCTGGCTTGGGGGGCTCACAGTCTGGGGGAGCCATGTGGAGACAACATGTCAAGTAGAAGGGCTGTGGAAGCCAGAGCGGGCATCTAGCCCCATCTGGGGGATCTTGGAGGTGGCAGGTGATGACTGATCTGAGTCTTGACTCTACTGGGTCTCCCAGAGGAGGGGCGGGGAGTGGGCAGGTGAATGTGGAGGAGAGGGGTGAGGACAGATGAGTGCCTGGCTGGGCACCCTTAGGAGCTGCAGGTGCCTTCGTGGAGTGGAAACCCAGAGCCCAGGGATCCTGAAGGGGCAGCAGGGGCTCAGAGCAGGGTTTCACAAAGGGAAAACCCTGTTTTAGAAAACCCACACTGGTGGTGTGCAGATTGGATGGGAGGGGAAAAATCAGAGGCTGGGGACTGGGAAAGATGCAGAATGAGGCATGGGCTTGGGGACAAAGATAGGCAGTAGCATCCAAGGGTGGAAAAGGGGTGGCCAGGAGGAGAGGGCAGTACCCCACGGCCACGCTGGGCTCCTCCTAGACTGCCAGCTTCCCCCACCTGCTGGGGTCGAGACGGCGCAGGGGCAAGTTGGTGAGAGCTTGCTAATAAGACACTCTTCCAGAGGATTTATCATAGAGCCCCTGAAGGCGTCTGGCTTTGTACCTGGCAACACATCCCACCCCGAGAGACGGGAAGTCTCAGGACGCCCTGAAAAGTGACAAGTGGGAATCTGCCAAAATGGGAGGAAGAGGCCTGGATTCTCACAGAACATGGGGTCGGGGTTTGGACCAAGTTTAACCAGATCTCCTGGGAATGGCAGGGGGCAGGGACAGCCAGCTGACTTCTGACTAATAATAATAAAATAATAGCTCCTGTTTTTGAAATACTTACTGTATTCTGGGCCCCATGCCATGCATTTTACTTCCATCATTTCACTTAATCCTCATCACCACCCCATAACAATAACAACACCACAATGAGAACTAACATTTTCATTGCATTTTACTCTGTCCCAGGCGCTCTTCTCAGCATTTTATATGTATTGGCTCATTTTTCAGCTTCACAACACTCCTGCGGGGTATGAACTACTAACCCCATTTTACAGATGAGGAAACTGAGGCACAGAAAATTTGTATAACTTGCCCAAGTTTGCAGAGCTAGGAGCTAGGATACGGATGGAGGGCTGTCTTGGTCCCCTTACCCCCCGCCACTGACCTCAACCCTTACTCCTTCCTCATCCTGCCTCTCTCAGGCATCATGGGACGGGGAGGGGAGGGTCTGCATCATTAGTGCCTTCTGAGGTGACATTGCCCCCCCTTCCCAGAGGAGCTGCAGGTCCCTGGAGCTGAGGGTGAGATGGTCCCAGAGCCCCTGGATGGGGTGGGCCTGGGGTGACTGAAGCTCTAGGCCTTAGAGTAAAGTCTGACAAGGTGTAAAGAGTAAAGGTGACAAGGAAGTGACAAAACTTCTCTGACCTCCCCTCACAGCCTCTGTCCCCCTCATGGCTCCCCACCCTCTGTGGCCTGACGAAATTCAGTGGGCCCTTGGTGGGCCTTTTCTCCCAGCCCCAGTCGGCCACTCCCTTCTCAAAGCATCCGCTCCCTCCGGTTGCTGGGAACCTACTTACTGCTCTTCCTTAGGGTCCTGTCCCCCTCTCCACCCCCCCGCCCCCACCCTGCTACTTGCCACCCTGAGACCAACTCAGAGCCTCACCAACCCCCCCCTGCTGATGATGCCCACAGCCCCGTCTTTGCCCAGACCTCCGTCCTGAGCCAGGGCACCGCCCACCTAAAACTCCCCAATGGCTCCCCACTGGGTTAAGAATGAAGCTAGAGGGACTTCCCTGGCGGTGCAGTGGTTAAGACTCTGAGCTCCCCATGCAGGGGGCCTAGGTTTGATCCCTGGTCAGGGAACTAGATCCCACACGCATGCCACAACTAAGAATTCCCACGCCACAACTAAGGAGCTGGTGAGCGGCAACTAAGGAGCCCTTGAGCCGCAACTGAGGAGCCCACAAGCTGCAACTAAGACCCAGTGCAACCAAATAAATAAATAAATATTTTTAAAAAAAGAAGAATGAAGCTAGAGCTTGGATGCAGGGTCCCCACCCTCCTTGCAGACTGAATTCTATTCTAGCTCTGGCCTGTTCCTCTGGCCTCATTTTGGATCCCTGTACGCACTCCAAACTCCAGCCAAACCCAGCTGCTCTGTCCCCGAATGGGCTTTCCTTTCCCACCTAGTGCCTTTGAATGTGATGTTCATTTGACCTGGAATACTCTCTCCACCCTCTTAGTCTAGCTAGTTCCTCCTCAGCTCCAGGGCCCCCTCCTCCAAGAAGCCTCCCCTGACCTCCCAGGCTGGGTTTGCTGCATCCTCTGTGCTGATTGTGGCCTCTTGTAAGTAACTGAAGTGGAACAAGTTGGAGGGAAGACAGGGCCTTGATAGCAGCCTTGAGACTGAGGCTGCCCAGGTCTGGAGTTCCCAAGAAAAGCTTGGGTTGCGGACAGACAAAAGCCAAGGACAAGAGATCAAAGACAGAGATCAAGCTTGTCACAGGAAAACACGTAGAAGGAGAAGACAGGAGAGCTGAGGACAGACCCTGGGGAACCCCAACATTAGAGGGCTGGACAGAAGAAGAGAATTCTCGGGAGACTGAGAAGGAGGAGGTGGAGAGTTAGGTGGAGAAGCCAGAGCGCAGAGAAGAAAGCTAGCTCCCAGGGAATCACCCCCCAGCATCCATGATCAGGGGTTGTCCCCTCCCCTTGACTATGGGCCGGCCCTGTGACTTGCTTTTTTTATTATTATTATTTATTTATTTGGGGCTGCATTTGGTCTTCGTTGCCGCGCGTAGGTTTTCTCTGGTTGCATCCAGCGGGGGCTACTCTTTGTTGCAGTGTGTGGGCTTCTCATTGCGGTGGCTTCTCGTTGTGGAGCACGGGCTCTAGGCGCGCGGGCTTCAGTAGTTGCAGCACGTGGGCTCAGTAGTTGTGGCTCGTGAGCTCTAGAGCGCAGGCTCAGTCGTTGTGGCTCATGGGCTTAGTTGCTCCACGGCATGTGGGATCTTCCTGGACCGGGGCTCGAATCTGTGTCCCCTGCATTGGCAGGCGGATTCTTAACCACTGCGCCACCAGGGAAGTCCAGTGACTTGTTTTTGATTAATTTGATCGGAACAAGTGCCACAGCACTTCCAAGCCTGAGTCATAAGAGGCTTGTAGATTCCACCAGCATCACTTGAAACTCTCTAAGGGAAGTGAACTGCCATGTAAGAAGTCGGACTACAGACTGCCCTGAGACTGCCATGCTGTGAGGAAGCCCAAGCTAGTCACGTGAAGTGGCCACGTGGAGAAAGGGAGAGATCTGTCCTGTGGCCCTCCCAGCTGCCACCTTCACCCCAGCTGAGGCACCAGATATACGAATGAAGAAGCCGTCTTGGACGTCCAGCCCAGCCACCATTGACTGCAACTGCAAAACAGACACCAAGAGAATGGTCCAGTTGAGCCCAGTCCATCCACAGGACCAGGAGTGATAATAAAAAACTGTTTTTCTAAGCCATTAAGTTTACGGTAGTTGATTACACAGTAATAGATCATTGAACCAGTTGGTAATTTAATACCTGAACAACCCTCTGTGGTAGACATTATCATTCCCATTTAAGAGATGGGAAAATAAAGCCCAGAGAGGGATGTGACTCTGTGAGATTCATGTAGCCAGCTGGAGGCAGCAGTTGGGGTTTGAACTCCTATGGGGTTGTCTGATACCCCACCCTGTGCTCTTTCCGTAGCACATACTTGGCTGTCTGAGGAGGCCAGACCTAGCAGTCAAACCTTGTAGTTTCGGCCAGATTCCCTGTGTGACAGGTTATTGGGGTTTTCCCCAGGAGCCTCACCTGGGCACCTGCTGGAACCCTGGATTTTTTTTTTTTAATTAGATGTGATTCACACAGTCAAATGCACAAATCATTAAGTGTGCAAAGTGGCAAATTTTTACATGTGACCACTACCCAGGTCAAGATATGCTACATTTCTGGCACCCCAGAAAGTTCCCACTAGTCAATGTGCCCCACCCTACCTGGAGCCCAGATGACTATCACCATAGCAACAGTTTTGCTTGTTCTTGAACTTCCTGTAAATGGACTTTTCGTGGCTGGCTTCTTTCACTTAACATTATGTCTAGAAGACTCATCATGCTGTTGCAGGTAGCAGTAATTTTTTGTTATTTTGCCCGTGCCGCGCAGCATGCAGGATCTTAGTTCCCCATCCAGGGATCGAACTCGTGTCCCCTGCAGTGGGAGCTCGGAGTCTTAACCACTGAACCGCCAGGGAAGTCCTAATAATTCTTTTTTTTTTTGCAGTATAGTATTCTAATGGATGAACATGCCACCATTTGTTTATTCATTCTACTCTTGATAGACGTGTATTGTTTTCAGATTTGGGTTACTGTGAGTAAGGCTGATATGAATATTTTTGTACTAGTCATTTTATAAACCTAAGCACTCATTTCTCTTGGGTGTATACGCAGGAGTGGAAATCCTAGGTCACAGGGTCGGTGCGTATTTAACTTTATAAGAAACTGCTGGGACTTCTAAGATCTCGCATAGTGTGCAGTGGGGCCAAAAAAAAAGCCAACAGTTCCTCACTGTGCTAGTACCAAGAACACTCCCACCAGCAGTTCGTGAGAATTCCAGTTTTTCATATCCTCAGACACTTGGTATCATTAGTCCTGTTAATTTGAGCTATGTTTTAGTGGGGTGGGGTGGAAGTGATCTCTCATTGTCTTTAAGTGGTTCAGGTGGGGCACCTGTTCATAGGTTGGCCAGAGTTTTTGGTTTGTCCAGGAAGCCCTGCCTGAGGAGAGGGTGGCGTGGGAGGGAGCCGGTGAGGAGGACGTTCCCATAGCCCAGGTGCTACACAGGCAGCCCGAGTTGGGCTGAGGGAGTCATGAAGACAGAGGATGGACTCGAGGGAAGCCTGGGGGTGCTGGTGGGAGACAACAGAGCGTGGTGAGGATGGGCAGGGTGCTGGATGGGGCTGCCCATGGGATGCTCCTTATGAGACAGAAGTCCCGAGGCAGGGCAGTGCCAAGCCTGGGTGATTTGATGGCTCGGGGTCCTGGTTCTCCTTTCTTTCTGCTCGGCCATTTTTAGCATATTAATGAGGCAAGATGGTGGCAATGTGGGGACTTCATCCAACAGTGTCCAAAGGCTGGGAGAAAGAGGCCTCCCTTCCTTGTGCCCCACCCCCCTTTTGGCCACACCATGCGGCTTGTGGGAACTTACTTCCCCCTCCGGGGATTGCGCCCAGGCCCTCGGCAGTAAGAACGTAGAGTCCTCACCACTGAACCGCCAAGGGGTTCCCTCCTTGTGCTCCTTTTTAAGAGCAAGGCAGACCTTTCCAGATGACCCCCTCCAGCCCTCCACCCCAACGAAGACTTTCCCTGGCATCTCATTGGCTGGAACTGCAGCGCATCCCATGCTCATTCCTAAACCCATCACTGGCAAGGGAATGGGGCACATTTCCCCCACAGCCCACAAGCTTACTCCCCTGCGGGTCATTCCCTGAACGTACCAGGAAGTTCACAGGGCATCTGATCATGCTGTTCCCTTGGAACTGGAATGCCCTTCCTGATTTTTCCATCTAGAAAAGTCATATTCCAAAGCCACCTCCAAAAACGCTCTCTGACCTGCGGGCTGGGTTGGGGGTCTCCTCTGGGTTCCCACAGCCTTCCGGGACCCAACCCAATGTGACCTGTTTTTGTGGCCTCGGTGCAGGGTAGGGCCAGTTCTTGTTCAACTCTATACACCCAGTGCCCAGCCCAGAGGAGGTGCCCGAGGGTTGATGGGAAGCGCATGGGGCCGGCTCAAGTTGTCCCCTCATCTTCATCACCTTCGCCACAGCCCTGCAAATCGGAGAGCCCAGGCTGGACTGGCAGTACCTGGGGCCTCTTCTCAGCCCCACGTGGAGCCACAATCAGCACAGCCAGCCAGCAGGGATGAGGCCTCCTGGCCTGATGGGCCTGGGGTGGCCTCGTCCACTGCTCCCGCCCCCAACCCTGCCAGGGCTGGACAAGCCCTCTGGGCACAGCCTCAGTACAGGACTGGGGCTGAAAGGTACCCATTTGATGCAGAAGCAGATTAAGGCTCTTAGAGAGGGGCGTGGCTTGCCCAAGGTCAATCACCGGCAAAGCCTCAGCTCCAGTCCTCCCTCCAAGGCTGGGCCCAGCGCCCACTCCCGGGCTTCTCAGACTGAGGGGCCTTGTTAAAGTGCAGATCCTGAATCAGTAGGTCAGGGCGGGGCCTGGACTTGGTGTTTCTAAAAAGCTCCCTGGTGTCACTGCTGTTCCTGCTGGTCTGCAAACCCCACGTGGAGCTGCAAAGCCTGGTGGAGGAACCAGATTCACAACCCCACCCTCAGAAGCCCACATGCTGCCCCTTCAGGAAGGGTGGAGCGCTGGCGGGGGCAGGTGGTGAAGCCACTTTAAGAAACCCCAACCTCCATTGCCCTCCCTGCCCAGCCACCCAGGACACCAGAGCTGCCGGAACATTTTATTAAGTTAAGGCTCACAGAGCAGGAGAGAAACGCCTGCCTGCACGGGGTGGTCCCCGCAGATCCATGCCCAGCACCCCTCAGAGGAGGGGGTGGGGCCATGGGGACAGCTGCTGGCTCCCTTTGTCCATCTGTCCCTCTGTCCAGAGTCCCAGGGAGTGGGTCCCCCCAGGGCAGGAAGTAGTTAGTGGGAGGTAGGGTAGAAAGAGGGTGGCTGGCTCCCGGCCTCTCCCAGCAGAGTCAACCCTGCCATAGCTGCTGCTGGGCCTCCGCTAGACCCCGGGCCAGGCTGTGGGCCCAGAAGCCCAAGCAGGCGTCTGGAGACACAGGGGGAGCCAGTGTTAGAGGCACACGCCACCAGGAATTGCTTTTTAAAAAGTATAAAGTGTTTGGGGAAAAAAAAAAAAGGAAACAAAATCTATATAAAAATCTCTTCACATATAAAATCCTGAAGAAGGTGCAAGGTAAGACCCAGTGCTAGGGGCGCGCTCAGATACGCAGAGAGTGTGCGTGTGTATGTGTATGTGTGTGGACGTGTGTGCGTGTGTGTGTGTGTGTGTGTGTATAGTGGGTGTGAGTGCATGTGCGGCCCACAGAGGGTGGGGAGAAAGCTTGGCTTCTGACGTCCATCCAGCAGGGAAGGAGGGAGATTGGTCCCCTTGGGCTGGGGGTCTGCAGCAGGGCTGGACCACGAGGACCTAGAAGACAAGAGTGGAGGAGTCTACTAATTAGAAAAGATACACACACCCCAGTGTTCATAGCAGCACTATTTACAATTGCCAAGACACGGAAACAACCTAAGTATCCACTGACAGATGAATGGATAAAGTATACATATACAGTGGAATATTACTCAGCCACAAAAAGGAATGAAATAATGCCATTTGCAGCAACATGGATGGACCTAGGGATTAACATACTAAGTGGAGTAAGTCAGACAGAGAGAGACGAATATCTTATGATGTCATTTATACATGGAATCTTAAAAAAAAATGATACAAATGAACTTATTTACAAAACAGAAACAGAGACACAGAAAACAAACTTATGGTTACCAAAGTGGAAAGCAGGGATGGGGGGAGGGATAAATTAGGAGTTTGGGGTCAGCAGATACACACTGCTATATATAAAACAGACAAATAACAAGGTCCTACTGCATAGCACAGGGAGCTGTATTCAATATCTTGTAATAGAATGTAATGAACAAGAAATGTATGTATGTATTTCTGTATATAACTGCAGCACTTTGCTGCACACCAGAAACTGACACAACATTGTAAGCCAACTGCATTTCAATTGAAAAAAAGAGTGTGGGAGTCTGGCTTAGGCCAGGCAAGGGTGGCTGGCAGGTCCTTCCAATGCCTCTTGGCCCCAAAGGCTGGGCCAGATCCTCTCCTCCGGGCTTCTCCCCAAGCCTGGCCCACAGGGTGGCCTCTCCGGAGTGCCTTAGGAAGTCTCCAGGGATGTGTTAGAAAGAGGAAGCTCCAGGTAGACAGAGCAGTAGGAAAAGGCATCATAAAAATGTTTCACACCCTGCCAAGTCAGGGATGACCGTGAGCAGAAGTAGGACAGAGCACGGCCTCCAGTGATGTCCGGGGTGTGAAGCACGGAGGAAGGAACGCTGTGGGTGATCAGTGATGCGCGCCGTGCTGCTGGGTCTAATGAGGGGGTGGCCACACCGGATTTGCCACCCAAGCCCAGGCAGATCAGTTAGGGCACTGCCAGCCCTGAGGAGGGGTGTGGACTGCTCGGGCTGCGGCTGTGGCTCTGTGTTAAGAAGCACCCGCTGTCACATGGCAGGGACAGGGCGAAAATCAGACCCTGAACTCACTGGCCCGCCTCTGAAGACACATGCTCAAGTTTACAGAGCAGCCTCTGGCTGAGTCTGACAGGTCCCCACGACAACCCCGAGTCGCTAGTGTCACTGTCCGCATTTACAGAAAGGGATACGGAGGCTAGGAGAGGGAGGTGCCCTGGCCCCCACGGCAGGGGGAGTCAGGTGCGGATACGGAGGCTAGGAGAGGGAGGTGCCCTGGCCCCCACGGCAGGGGGAGTCAGGTGCAGATGAGCCTCAGCTCACACCTCCAGGCCCCGCGTGGCCTCAGCCCCGCCCAGCCCGGGGCGCCCACCTCTACTCGGCCAGGCTGTTGCGCACGGCCTCCTTCTCCTGCAGCGCGGCCATGGCGAGGCGCAGGTGCTCTTTCAGCTGCTCGATCTCCCGCTCCGACCGCGTCTTAATGTGGTTCAGCTCCACGTACACGTCCTGGTACTTTCCCGAGGTGAAGCGCCTGTCCTGGGGGGCGGGGAGGGGTTGTGAGGGCACGAAGCCCTCCTTCCTGGCCCTGCCCACCTGCCGGCACAAAGCAGCCAGGCCCCTCCACTGCCCCCATGGCCTCCTCCCTCCAGGTGGCCCCCCCAGATGGCCCCCGGCTCCACTCAGTGACACAGGTTTCGGCGTCATTTTCATCCCATTCAAGATGACAGCTGAGGCCCAGGGAGGTGAAGCTTTTGTCCGAGATCAAACAGCAGTGAGTGGCTGGGAGGAGAACCAGGTCGGCCCGGCCCAGTGCTTGGGCCCCTACCATGAGTTTGGCTCACACACATTTCAGAGCCACCAGCATGCAGCGGGTGTCAAAGACAAAGGGACATGGCACCGAGGGTGGGCCAGACTGGGCCCCGAATCCTGGTCCCCCAACTCCCAGCAACACGGCTTATCCCTCACTGCGACACACGCTGCACACGTGCGGGGTTTTGGTCTTGCCCACGGCTGTCACCCAGCACCCAGCACAGTGCTGGGCACATAGTGGGTGCTCAATAAATATTTTCTGACTAAATAAAAGCAAATGTGGCCGTGAGCAAGTCTCTTACATTTCTTAGCCTCAGTTTCTTTGTCTGTAAATGGGAATAGTGACACCTACGTGGGGGAGGCACGGGGAGAGCCTGATGAGGCCAGGAGTGGCCGGCACAGAGCAGGTGCTCACAAGATGGGACACAGCTAGGTCCAGGGGCTCCCCACCCCGCTGACGCCCTGCCTTGGCCGGCTGGGACTCACCTTCTGCATCATCTGGAGCTCATCCCGGAGGCACTGTACCTCCTTCTTCAGGTACTGCAGCTCATTCTCCTTCACTCGCAGCAGCACCTGGGGTCACAGGTGCCAGGCTGATGCAGGGCCAGAGGCCAGAGCTACCCTGGCTCACCGCACCGCTGAAGCATGGCTTCTGTCTGCCTCAGGCCCCTAGAATGCAGCTCCCAACCTGCACCAAGACCCATGTCCCCAGGAGCAGACTCCTCCAAGAAGTCCTCTCTGATTTCTCCTTGCTCTCTCACCCTGTCCATACAGTGTGAGTGGGTAGCTTATGGTCACCTCTGCTATGGCCTCAACACAGTACCAGGCGCTCCACCTCAGGGCAAAGAGCATGAAAAGAAGCCATAGTGTGGCCCTAGTGTGAACCAGAGTGGGCTGGGCTTCCTCGTTAAGACCTCCCCAAACCCTGATGAGCAGGTACTGCTACCCTGACCTGACCAAGGAGGAGACAGGTTCAGCCAGGACGAAGGAGGCTTAAAAGCTTAGACTCTGGAGCCAGGTTGCCTGGTTCAAATACCAGCTCCCATACTGACTAGCCATGTGGCCTTGGGCAAGATACTTGACCTCCCTGTGTCTCAGTTTCCTCACCTATAAAACGGGAACAGTAATGGCATCTTTCTCATAGGACTGTTAGGAAGCTTCAATGAATTAGCAGATATAAGGGCTTACAGAAGCGCCAGCCACAGAGTAAAGCTGTATGTAAATTTTTGTTAAATACAACAAAAGGCTAGGGTGGCCCTGGGATCACCCCGGCTTCTCCCAGTAAGGGAGGTGCTAGCTCCATTTTATAGATGAGCCACTGAGGCTCAGAAAGGTGAGGTGACTTGCCATGGTCACACAGCAGGTGGGTGGCAGGACCTACCACGGGAGGGCTTTCACCCAGTCACCCACTAGTGCTGGGTGCACAGCAGGCATCCTTCCTAGCTGCCCCGTCCTCTCCCGGCTACAGGGCAGACCCAACCTGTCTGGATACGCTCCCCACACCCAGGCCCCAAGAACCAGCTGGGCGGCCTGGCACAGGGGGTGGACGCACCTCCAGCTCACAGGAGCTCCGCTCGCTGCTGCGCCCGCAGCCGTTGCCGGTGCCCTGTGAGGCGATGAAGCTGCGCAGCCGGTCGATCTCCTCGGACAGGCGGGCGTGCAGCTCCTGGGAGGGGTGGGATGGTCAGTGCAGGGGCGCCGGGATGCCCACGCCCCACCTCCACCCCAGCGGGGCCAGGCCCACCTGGTTGTGGCGCAGCAGCTCCTGGCCCTCCTGCTGGCAGCGCCGCAGCGTGTGCTCACGCTCCTCCGCCTGCCGCGTCAGGGCCCCAATCTCCAGGCACTTCTGCGAGTACTGCTCTGACAGCACCTGCAGCTCCCGCTTCAGTGCCTCCAGATCTGACCTGCCCAGGGCAGAGGAGGGGAAGGATGGCCCGGGCTCTCTCGCTCTCTGCCAAGCTGGCTCAGGTCACACGGACTCAAAGCAGCTTAGGGCTCCTGGTTCCCGCCCTAGTTTTGCCTTCAGCCAGCTCTGGGGCTGTGAACTGGTGACAGCCTCTCTGGGCTGCAGGCGCCTCCTCTATGAGGGGAGGGGTCGGAGAAGCCCATCTCTAAAGCCTCCATAGCCCCAACATTCCACGGCAGAGGGGCACCTACTGGCTGATACTGTAGCCCAGCTCTAGGGAGACACTAAAGAGGGGAAGAGAAGGGTGGAGACTGAGACTGGCTAGACAAGAAGGGGCCTGAGAACTGCCGTGTGCACTGGCGTGCGGGTCTGGCTGAGGTCCCACTGCTTCCGTTCCCGGTGCCATGCGACCGGAGCAGGCGTCTCAGCTGGGGGCAAACTGACATGCCCTCTGCCAGGGGTCTTAGCACAGGTCCCCCACGCATAATCAGCAGGGTGGACAGCTGGGCTCCTGGCTCAGAGGGAGCCCCTGTCCCCAGACCGCAGGGCCCAATTGCCATCTTACTGGTGCTGTTTCTGGAGGCCATCCGGGCCCTGTGGGAGACTCTGTGTCTTGCTCAGCTCCCGGCTCAGCTCCTCCTGGTAGGCCTTCTTCATGGCTTCGATGGCTGGAAGCAGGGCAGAGAGGTGGAAGGGAGATTGGGGAGGGGTCAGCGGCAACAAGCCCCACTTCCTCCGGGACTCCATATGGAGACAGGAGCAGAGAGTGGTAATGAAAGAGCACTGGGCCGGGCTGTGTCATGGACTGAGTGGCTTTGGGTAAGGTGCTCAACCTCTCTGAGCCTATCTATCAAGGGAGGATGACAGTGCCTGTCTGATGGACCCTGCTGGGGAGACACCTCAATGTCTGACCACTGGTACCTCCTGTTGTTAGTGATTTCTTGGTAAGACCCCACACAGTCCTCCCTGCAGAGCCTGGAAGGTTCTTTAACAAGGTCCATCTGCCTGGCCCAGCCTAGTGGTCAAGAACGCAGGCTCTGCGGTCGGTACAAATCTGTGTGACTTTGTGCAGGGGACTTAACCCCTCTGTGCCTTGGATTCCTTATCTGGAGAACAGGGATGACAACAGCACCTTCTCTCGTGGGTTGTTGGGAGACATGTGTAGAGCAAGCAGAACAATGCATGGCACAGAGTCAGTACTCAGACACTGGCCCCCACTGGTTATTTTCAGGCTGTGAGCCCCCAAGGACTGAGTCTCTTTCCACGCTCAAACGGGGTTGTTGTGAAGATTAAACAAGCCCTGGGCTTCCCTGGTGGCGCAGTGGTTGAGAGTCCGCCTGCTGATGCAGGGGACACGGGTTCGTGCCCCGGTCCGGGAAGATCCCACATGCCGCGGAGCGGCTGGGCCCGTGAGCCGTGGCCGCTGAGCCTGCGCATCCGGAGCCTGTGCTCCGCGGTGGGAGAGGCCACAACAGTTAGAGGCCCGCGTACCGCAAAAAACAAAAAACAAAAAAAACAAGCCCTCATTCATAGTCTTATCCAGAATTCCAAAATCCCAAAGCTCTGAACACTGGACTCTTTTGGTGGCGACCCCCAACCTGAACGGACACAAGGCTGTTTGTGATCATGACTATCCCACTTAAGTGACTTTGAGACTTTGAGAAAGTGACTTTGAGAAATTTCCAAAATTTGCCAAAACCTTAGTGCTAGATTTCAGGGTGAAGCCCAGACCCTGCTGGGAGAGGATATTTAATATACATACCAGGTTATCTTTCTAACATGCAAAACGCACTGACCCCAGGGTTTGGGATGAGGGGCCCTGGGCTTGAGTGCTTGAAGCACTGGCAGGTGGTTAAGTTCCAGATCATGTGGCCTCTTTCATCATTTCCATTATTCTGCAAACCTTATGAAAGTGTCTAGGATGCCAGGCACACACAGCAGGTGTACGGAGAGGGAGAGCTGGCCAGCATCTTGGGCCTTCCTGTTTCTGACTTGGGAGAGCAGAGGGGAGAGGGAGAGTTGGCCAGCATCTTGGGCATTCCTGTTTCTGACTTGGGAGAGCAGAGGGGAGAGGGAGAGTTGGCCAGCATCTTGGGCATTCCTGTTTCTGACTTGGGAGAGCAGAGGGAAGGGTTCAGAGAATGGCTTTGCAGTCAGAATGCTCTGAGCTCCAACGTCAGCTTCTGCCACCTCCAAGCTATGCCATCTGGGACAAGTCGCTAACTTCGCTGAGCCCCAGTTACCTCATCTGTGAAATGGGTTCACTCCCTCGGGCACTGCAAGGACTAAGGTTGCTCACGTGGGTAACGGGCTTGGTAAATCCTCACACCTTTCCCTGCTCTCCCCAGGGTCCAGACCACATGCCCAGTGAGATGGCACTGCCATGAGAGCAGGGTCTATGGCTGAGCGGTCTCTCCCCAGCACACGGCATGGGCCTGGACGTGGAGTTGCAGCTCAGGGCATGTGTGTGGCTTGAGGGGGGCTTCCCAGTGGCCGCAGGCCCCTGAGGGAGAGGAGTCACAACCCATGGTCTGTGAGTCGGGGTCTTTTATTGCCTCGGTTTCCTCTTCGCAGGCAGGGTTAGAGGCCAGATCTAGGGGCTCCTGACCCCTCACCCCAGGTTTGGCATCAGGCCCTCACCTCCTATTTACAGGCCTCCCGAATCCGGTCAGGAGGAGCCTCTGCTTGGAGGTTCATGGGGCTGGGCCCCCCTGTGCCGCTCCTGCCCAGGGACCTCACCTGAGGCTGTGGCCGCCGTCTCCTCGGCCAGGAGCCACTCCTTCTCCTGCTGCAGCCGCTGCAGCTCCCGCTCGTGGTGCCGCTGCAGCTCCTCCATCACCTGCTGGTGCGAAGACTCCATCTCCGCCAGGCTGCGCTCGCACGCCTCCTGCGGGTGGGAGGCCAGGCGGTCACGGGGCTGCCCCCATTGTCTGGCTGGTGGCCCTTTCCCAGCCTGTGACAAGAGGTCTCAGGGGCAGGCCTGCCCTGGTCCAGGCTTCACCACCTCCCCCAAGACCCTGGCATCATCGGCCTGTATCTGCCCCTGCTCCCCGCCATCCGCAAACCTCACCCTGTCATTCTCCTGCTTCGAACCCTTCTGAGCCTCCCCGTCCCGCAGAGCCAAGTCCCTGCTCCAGTTTCTGACCCTGGTGGTCTCATCCCTGGCCCTCCCCACCAAGAAGTCCCGTAATTATATAAAAAAAAAAAAGCACAACCAGTTCATGGCATGTTCACACCTCTGAGCTTTAGCTCATGTTCCCGCTGCCTGGAACATTCTTTTACAACTTTCTCTTCCTGGGTAATTCACTTGGCCAGCAGACCAGTTTAAAGATCCTCCTAGCTCTGACTCTGGGCAGCCCCTCCCCTGCCTCCAAAGGCTCTGCTTCTGGCAGATCATAAATTCCCCCAAAAGAAGGAAGATTTGATCCAGCTCAGAGCCCCCGGGGTCTGGGCTACGGCCTGGTTTATGGCAGGTGCTGAGCAAGTCAGCTGCAATGAATGGCTCACTGCAGAATGGGGCTGTGTAGACAAGACAGGCAAGTGTTTAAATGATTGACAATACCCACTGCTGGGAGAGCCAGCCGCGACCGGGTGCATGGAGGGCAGTTTGGTGGCATCATCTAATTTTAACGACCCCTTCACCTAGCAGGTCCACTCCTAGGAATGATCCCACAGAAAGTCATACGTGTACAAAGACTCTTGGGCAAGGGTGCTCCCTGTGGCAAGGTTGGTAACAGATGAAAACTGGAAAGAATCTAAATACCTAACAGGGAAGCCCTTAAATTACGGGATTGAGTTCTACAGAGGGCCCAGGCAACTGTTAAAAGACAGAGCTGCCCACATGGACTGCTGTAGAAAGTGCCCCAAAAATTAGGTGATGAAAGCTGGTTTCTGACAATACACATGGTGGGACCCCAGTCACGGACACAAGACACTTAGAGCTGTAGGTCTGAGTACATGTACATGAAAACACAGAGAAAGGTATGGAAAGACACTGTGGAAAGCAATGGTGCCCCAAAGATGTCTATGTCCTACTCCCGGAACCTGCGAATACGTTACCTTACATGGCCAAGGAGAACAGAGGCTGCTAATCAGCTGACCTGAAAATAGGGAGATTATTTTAGATTATCCTCTGGGCCCAAAGTAATCACAGGGTCCTTGAATGTGGAAGAGGAGGCAGGGGAGCAGAGGGAGAGGCAGAAGGGACTACGGAAGGAGCTCAGTGGGAAGTGAGAAGGACTTGACTCTCCTTCGCAGGTTCTGAAGGTGAAGGAAGGGGCCACGGGCCAAGGAATGCAGGCGGCTGCCAGACGCTGGAAAAGGTGAGGAAACGGAGCCTCCCCAGAGCCTATGGAAGGGAACGCGATCCTGTGGATGCCTGGATTTTAGCCTGGCGAGACCTGTGTTAGACTTCCACCCTACAAAACTGTGAGCTGATAAATTTGTGTCTTATGTTAGTGGTTAATTTGTTACGGCTGCAACAGGAAACTCTATAGATGTGCTCAAATGGTAACCAAGGCTCCCTGGGGTTGGGAGCAGGCAGGGGAAGGAGAGTTCACGTGTTTGTTTCTAACCTTTTGATTTGTTTGAATTATTTTTGAAAATGTAAACAAATTCATTATATAATTTAAAAATGTTTAAGATCATTAAAAAGGGAAGGGGAAGAGCCAAGGAAGAAACTGAGGCACGGAGGGCCAGTTAAGAGGCTGCATTCTCCCCCGTGCCACAGGGCACCTCACGGCCGGTGGGGACTGACCCCCACCTCGCCAGCAGCCACATCTGGGGGCTGCACGGGCCAGTTTGGGGGAAGGGCAAGGGTCAGGTCCCCTGGGTCCAGGTGTTCTGAGTGGTGGACAAGGGACACCTGTCCCACTGAGCCTCTGTGCCTGTCCTCTGTGTGTGCCCCCAGTAAGGGCAAGAGAACATGGCTCTGGAATTCCACAGACTGGGTCCTAGTCTTGGCTGTACCATGGAGCGAACTCGAGCAAGCTCCTTTCCCTCTCTCAGCCTCAATCTCCTCATCTGTAAAACAGACCCCATAAGACCAACTCAGGAGGGTCCCTAAGGTAAGTCAGAGTCCACCTGTAGAGATCGCCGACCTGTAGAGACCGGAGCACTGTGGGAGATGGGACTGCTGTTCTTAAAGAGCTAGATCAGGCAGGCAGACCCGGCAGCCAATAGGGCGTCTGGAGGCTGACATCAGGAGGTGGGAACCAGCCCACGATGAGGGGCTCCCAGAAGGCCAGGCGCTGCTCCCTCTGACCTGCCTTCCCGAGGGCCCAACGTGTTGGCCGCCACCTCTGACATGGATCAAAGTAGATAAAGAAGTACGCGTGGCCCCCACTGCAGTAAGCACCCGCGGGGTGAAGCCCCAGGCCCCTGGCTGCTGTCCTGTGGTGGCAAAGCCCCACAAGCTGGAAGAGGGGTGCCCACTCGGCCTGATACCAGGCTGGGGAACCCCTCCCCTGCTGTCACCTCTCCAGGGTCCAGTGACTCTCCGGCTGCCTCCCCAGGGACCCGAGGGGACGCAGATGGCTCGGCTCCTCTCCTCTGGTGCCCCTCCCCCACCCCGTCTCCCCATTATGCCCTTCTCACCCCCCATTCCTCCTGCCCATCCCAACCTAGCAGGACGAAATGCTGACAGCCTTGGGGTGCCCAGTGGGCGCCTGGGGACCAGGAAACCTGGACTGCAGACACAGGTCTGCTGCCAGCTGCAAGGTCTCGCTCCCTCTCTGGGCCTCAGTTTCCCCATCTGTAAGCTGAGAAGTCAGAGCAGTGCTTTTCAAACTTCATTTTAGTGACAGAAACCTTCTTCCAAAGGGAATCTAATGCAGGTTCTAATAGTAAAATGGACAAGGATGGAGCTGCTCTGGTACTGGTGACTGTGAATGAACCCACCCAGAATGGACCCTCCACAGAGCAAAGTCTGAAGCCCTCTGGGTGGGGGTCTCTGAGGTCCCCAGATGCCTCAGGTGGTGGTGGTGTTGGACCTCACCCTGTCTAGAGATGCCCCACCTTCCTCTGGCCTCAAGGGAGCCCTGACAACACTGGGCCCTCCCTTTCCCCCTTCCCCATGTCAGGTGATCCCCAAGCTAGGCCTCTATATCACACCCCAACTCCCCTTGGCCCTGGTCTCCCTTCAGCTGAACGTTCCATCAACCACTCAGCCCCAGACGGCCCTTGGCCTTGCATGGAGGCCCCAGCTCCCAGCCGCTCCCTTCTGCCTTCCTTGGGGCAGTGGCCCAGCCTTAAGCTCACCTCCCTCCACATGCCCTCCCATATATCTCTCTCCTTCAGCAAAGTCCTAGCTCCTGATTCTGGCCCTACCCCCTCCCAAGCCCCCTGCACTCCAACCCCACCTTCCCGATGTCACTGTCAGACCCCAAACCTCCTCAGATTTGTGGGATGCGATCCCAGCTCCTTAGCTTGGCAGTGGGGGTCTCCACGATAGGCACCCACTGGCCCTCCACCTCCTGCTGCAGCCCACGCTCCCACCCACAGCTCCAGGAAGACTTCCTGAGAGCCCCACGCCCCCTCAGAACTTCTAGAAGGTCCCCTGCCCAGAGCCTGGGATCCCAGCATTCTTTTTTGCTTCAGTCAAGGGCGTGCTGGCTGGGGGCAGCCGACTGTCAAAATTTTTAGGAATTCTGTGGCACGGTTATTTAGCATACCCATTATTAGAAATTATATAAACTTATAATTAATTGTTACATTAAAAACAAAGCTGATACTCAAAACTCATCACTTCCTAATTATTTCACTGCATTTTATTAGTAGCTATGCTTTGAGGTTATTTACGTCTCCTGTATCTATAGGGTGGAAATGTCATTATGACGGCGGGCACACAGCTTCCCAACTCTGTGTTCAGGGACATCAGCCATAGCAGGAGTATTTACACCATGGAAATTGGTAAACGTTACAAATCAGGGCTTGATTTATTGTTTTGTTGATTGTCCAGATTTAAGCAAGAGATGAGAAAGAGCTGATAATGCTCACAGTACAGATTATACTTCAAATCGGCGCGCCCTATCCACGACCGTCACGCTGTACACAGAACAAAAGCCTGAGAAATATTCTTAAAAGAATATCCTCAAATAGTCTCAACACAAAACTATCCTCTAATTCAGCAAAGAAGTTGCTATGACATTGACCAAGTAAAGTTTCAACATTTGTCTTGCTGTCTTACTCATTCACACAAACGAAAAGGCCAAACGACATTCGTGTTAGAACGATACTCGCTTGTCAGCTGGCTGTGGATACGAGCATTCGGAAAAAATCAACGAAAGTATTCTGAGAAAAATCAATTTGCTATATGGAATTCACAATAAAAAACATTACATACTTTTTATTTGTAAGTTGCACACTAAACATCCTTTATATCAGTGAAATTTACAATAAACATATACAAGTGTGTCAGTGTGTACACACACATGTATTTTTTCTGGAGAGCTAGTTGTCCCAGGCATAACAATCAAAAGTGTCTCCGGACACGGCCAAATAGCCCCAGGGGAACAAAATCAGCTTGGTTGAGAGCCGCTGTCCTAGGCAGACCGTGCGTCTCCCGAGGGCCACTGGAGGCGCCCACGTCCCGCAGACCACCTTGCGCAGGGCCTCGGCCTGGCAGGCATGGGCAGGATTTCCCTGTGTTTAGGGGGCGACTTCCAGGGGCCTGCCCATTAGGAATCCCACTCTCCACCAGGTCCCCTCTTCCCCAGACATGCAGGGGAAGGGGTCTAAGTACAGAGGATCACGTGGGGGCTCACACACAGGCTCTGCAGTCAGCCTGACCCAAGCTCAAATCCCACCTCTGACATCTGCAGGCAGGTTGACCTCAGGCAAGTCACATAACCTCTCATAGCTCAGTGGCCTTGTCTGTAAAAATGGGCACAGTGCTCACGTCCACCCGCTGGGGAGATTAAATGAGATGATGAATGTCAAATGCCTCACACGGGTTCCGGTACACAGGAAGGGCTCCCAGAATATTAGCCGTTTTCTCACAACGTGGCAACCAGAAACCTGCCCCCACCCCCAACACAACAGCTTCTTGGCCTTACCTGTGAGATGTAGCCTGGGGGGATGTGGCCGTCCTCCTGGGACTTGGGTGCACCGTGAGAAGCCTCCCCTTGGAGACGCCGAGCCTCCCCTTGGAGACGCCAGGCCTCCAACTGGGCACGAAGGGACTGGACCTATCGCAGGGGTGGGCAGGAAGGCGAGGTCAGCGAGGGCCTGAAAGTGGGGATGTAGCTGATGGGAGGAAGTGGCCCTCGTGTGGAGATGCAGGCAAGGGGGACATTCTAGGTGCTTCCTGGATGGTCAGGTCAGAAACCCAGGAGAGTGCTGGCCCAGAGTAGGATCGACAGGGCTGGGAGCAGGACACTGCGGTCACCCCCACGTTATGTAGGTGGGGAGAAATGCCTTGGAGCCTCAGTTTCCCATTAGTAAAACGGTGATGAGGTCTACCCTATGGGACCATGAGACTGCTGTGAGGATTACATGAGCCAATGTAGGTAAAGAGGGCCTAGCACAAGGCTTGGGATGCAGAAGGTACTCAATAAATGGTCTCTCCCTTCTCTTCCTCTTCCCTTCTATGTGACTGCTGAGGACAGAACTCAGATGGGAAAACAAAAACAAAAAGTCCCCAAGGTCCAGGAAAGAAGATTCTAGTTCATAAGGAATCGGGGGGGGGGGGGCGGGGGCAGGGTGTCAGTGGTCAGGGGTGAGCTCCCCATCATTGTAGGTATGCAAGATAAATGCCATAGAGTGACTGCAGGGATAGGAAGGGTGTTGGTAGGGTGAGGAGGCTCCCAGAGGCCAGTGCCGCCTACCTCCCTCTCCAGTGCCTCATGGCTGTCGCTTGGGGCCCCCCGGCGCTCCCCGCGGCTTTGGTTGAGCAGGGCGGTGAGAGGTACCCGCTTGTTCTCCCGCAGGGGCAACTTCTCCAGCTCCTGCCACTTCTTCTCGATCTCCTCACTGAGCCGGTTCTGCTGGTCCTCAGTCAAGGGGGCACCCAGGCCCCGGCGCGGACCCTCGCCGGCCGGTGTCTCCGTGGCCCTGCTGTCCGTGGCCTGGAACCACTTGCGTCGCTCCTCGGAACGCTGGGCCAGGTCCCGCTCCAGCTCCTCCTGCTTGGCCGGGCGGTCGAGAGCGCGGGCCGGGGTGCGGGCCCGCTGCAGGGAGCCCTGAGTCAGCGGGGAGAGCTCCACGTAGTCCAGTGACTGCCGCTGCCCGTCCGCCTTCCGGGGGCCGCCCCAGCCGATGACCTCAGAGCCTGCCCGCTGCTCCCCCGCCTTCAGGGAGCCCTTCGGCGTGCCGTAGCTGTGCAGCGTGTTCTCCTTATTGCAGTCTGAGAGCCTAGGGGGCCAGCAGAGCCACATCAGGCGAGACCTTGCCCTCTTGGTCCCCAAACAAGCACTTCTGCAGTGTCGCCCGTGCACCGGGGTCAGGGGACAGACCCCAGTGGAGGAAGCAGCTTAGAACTAGAGCTTCATCATTAACAGACCCTGGGAACCATCCCAGCTCGGCCACTTACCGGCAGAGGGTCCAGGATACCTGGCCTCTCTCTCTGACCCTCAGTTACCTCATCTGTGATATGGGACAACAGTGCCACGCACAGGAGGGACTAGGTGAGCAAACGTGTGCAAAGCGACCAGGAAGCCCTTTGAGAATGTGATCGAAGCATTAGTATTAAGGGTGCGCTGTTTGACAAGGCCCTAGGTTCAAGAGCCTCACAGTGGAATAGGGGAGATGCCCAGGGTCACTGCTGGTGAGATGAACGGTGGCCTCTGGGTGGGTGCACAGAGCACAAACTGTGGAGACCCGTAACGACTGAGGCAGTTCCCCTCTTCTTCCATAGCAATACTGAGTACGTGCTTACCCGGCCAAACACTAAAGCATCCCTTGGGGCTACACGTGGCCGTGTGACTCCACTCTGCCCAGTGCATACGAGAGGTGGCACGTTTTGAAGGACCAGCCGTGCCCTGGCCTGGCTCCTGGCTGGGACCCATGAGAATGTGAACAGTGTTCTGGCGCAGAGGCAAGACTGTGGGCTGCTGTGGAGCGAGAAAGAAACCTGTCCCTTGTTTAAACCCGTGTTTGGGGTTTCTTTGTTGTAGCAGCGGAGCCTATATACTAAATCACAGTCCAGCTGCACGGTAGCTGAGAGTTTACAAGGGGCCTCCATGCACGTCCTCGCATGACACACCTCGGTGTGACACATGAGGAACATGAAACTCAGGCCAGACGGCAACTGGCCTAAGGTTGACCAGCCAGGGTGTGGCCAGGCAGGTGGACGCGCACTCAGCACCCCTCGATACCATGCTTCCGTTCCTGCTGCCCAGCAGCCAGAGTCCCAGCCCCTACGGGCATCTGGGGTTTATCCTGTGTGGGGCTCTACCACCAGGTCACTCGGTCCTCCTGCCCCTCTACCCTCAGTGACCGCCACAGGGAGTGAGCTCCCCACCCAGACTAAGTAGCCATCCCCTCTCCCTGACACAGGCTCAGACGCAGCCCCTGCGGCACACAGTCAATCAGCCACCTCATGGGGCTGTGACTGACCGGCATCTTCTCCAAAGAGCCAAGGCCTCTCCCCGGCTTTTCAAGATGTGGGGAGATAGAGAGGGACAAGAGGCAAACCTCAAATCCTCAACGTATTTCTGGATGACTGCCACGGATACCCCGTGCCCTCTCCCTCTCCCTATTCTGCTGGTGGAGAAACTGAGGCCCAGCAGGTAGAGCCACAGGGCCCTCAGGTGAGTGCCGGAAACCCACTCGGGATGCGGGGTAAGTGCCTCCCCGCAGGCCCCGGTCCAGCCCAGCACGTACTTGGTGACATCTGGGGCTGAGGTTGGACGCACAGTCTTCCTCAGAGCCTCGATCCAGTTCCTCCGGATGCCCGAGGTCATGGCCGACAAGGTATAGACAGCATCTTTGGTCTGTAAGTCCACCCCACAGGTAGGTTGCCACCTGGCCAGCCCCCTTGCTCCCTCCCCACTATGGATTCCAAAGAGGTGCCCTTCCCTCCCAGGTGGGTATCTAAGGTCTTAAGCCTGGAGGTGAGCAGAGCATGCAAAACCTCCCCTCCACTAGCCTCAGGAGAGCCCCATCGGCTCCAAGATCTCTCCAACATCTGAATAGCCCTGCCAACGATATCCGGGATCGCCCCAGAAATGCTCAGCGCTGACAGCAGGGTTTCTGACTGGCTCTGAGGACAGGATCTCCAGGTAAATGAGTGATAGGAGCCAGTCTGCTGGGCCACGCCCCACCCCGACACCTCCTCTGGGGGGCCCTCCAGGCATGCCGCCCCCCAGCCGCCCGCAGGCTCACGTGGATCTGGAAGCCATAGTTGCGCTGCACCGCATACTCGGTGACGTCCGTGCAGCAGCGCAGATCGATCTCACCGTCCAGCTCATCTGCCTGCAGCAGGAGGGCTCACGATGGTCCCTGGACTCCAGTGACCCTACCGGGACCCCCAAGCCCCTTCCAGGTGTCCCCTGGCACCTGATGGGGGAGAGAGCCCTCCCATCTCATCGTCTCACCTCCTCAGCAGTGGAATCCCTGTAGTACTTGAGGCTTGAATCGGTCAGCACAAACCAGTGCTTCTTCCACTGTGAAGGAGAGATGGTGGTGAGGGAGGGGGTGCGGGGGTGTGGAACGACAGCGTGCGTGCGTGTGTGCACCATTCCGCGGGCATCCTGGGCGCTGCCAGGTCAACCGTTCTGTTTGCAGCAGGGGCCTGGCACCCTCATCTGCTCTGCTGAGGGGTGGGGGACAGGGGACAGTGCAGAGTCACAAAATCCACATTTGAAGTAAGCCCCCCCATTTCCTCTCTGCGGGGACAGCATCTGTGAAATGGGTCGGCTTTTCCTCAGTAACCACACCCTTCTTTTCTTTCTCGGGGCCCTTCTCTGATTTGTTGACACTTCCACAGGCTTCCTGATAACTTTCCACCAAGATCACCAAGGCTCCTACATGCAAATCCCACCCAGTGCAATCCAGGAAGGGGATATGACCTGTGTAAGGTCATTTGCCTAGCAAGTCGGGGGCCAGAACTTCAAAAACCTTTTTCCGTACACTGACCCCAGATCAATCACCCCAGTGGTCAAAGACAAGTCTACCAGAGAGCAGGACTGGAAGGGTGCCCAGGGAGAAGCATCCGAGTGCTGGTCGTATTCTGTTTCTCGATCTGGGTGCTGGTTACATGCGTGTTCAGCTATGTGAATACATTATCTCTACATTTATGATGTGGGCTTCTCTCTGCTCCAACCAGGACTAGGTTGGCAGGACACATAAGAGAGGGGTGGGGGCATCAGAACAGCCTGATATGAAAGTGCCAAGCTCAGCCCACCTCTGGGCTTCTGACCGTTCACTGAAAGGCCAGTCGAGGTCCACCCACTGCCAGGGTCAGTGCATGTCCTCCTGGTGCTCTCCCACATCACTAAGCCCTTGTTTATTACTTCAAGTACTTCGTTTTCTTTCCTCAGGAAGACAGTAAGTTTTCAAGGATGTGCCAGGATGATACTTTCTACTTCTTTCCACACTGCCTCCCCTAACAAATACGATTTTAGCATCCAAGAGACCAAGGTTACAACTATTGTACGCCTTGCTAGCTGTGTGTCTTTAGTCAAGTGTCTCGACCTCTCTGAGCTTCAGTTTTCTGACTTATAAAGTAGGGCTAATAAGACCCTAAGCCTCCTAGTGAAGTTAGAAATGCCTAACCCTCCCTGGAACGTCTCTCGTGGCACTGCGCATAGGGTCAGGCACTAGGTTGTTGGGGATCGTTCTAAGAGGCTGGCCTTAGAACCACCCTGCTCTTCTGAATGGCCCGAGCTGCTGCTCAGGACAACTGTCCCTCTGTAAAGTGGGGCAGGGGTTCTGTGTCAACTGATCTCTTTGGCCCCTCCAGGCCTAGTCTGTGACTGCCTGAGATGGCAGCTGCATGGGCCTCAGGTGCCCTGAGTTCTAGGCCAGGGTTTGCCCAAAGTGCTGCTAGGCCCGGAAGAGATTAAAGCCCTTGTGGGCCTGTCTCCTGTCTGTGCACTGAGGGGTTGGGCTGGCTGAACTCCCAGGGCCCTTCCAGCTCGGACATTCCAAAACCCTGTGAAAGAGAATGAGTAACGGCCAGTTCTGGGTGGAGCCCATAATCTCTGCCCTCCAGAGACCCTGGGTGGGGGAGGCCGGGAAGGGTCACTGGCAGGGTGCCCAGCCTTGTGTGAGCCTGGAGCCCAGCCACCAGAGGACTGGCAAGCAGGCAGCGGGTACGAAGGCTGTAGGCTGGAGGGAATAAAGCGTGTGGGTAGGAAACACAATGAGATTCCCTTTGGCTCCATGCCCTCCCCGGCATGAGGGCTGCACACAGACTCAAGCCGCAGGCGCATGCAGGACCTGGGCGGGGAGATGTCCCTTCTCAGGCTGGGTGGGCAGGAGGCCAGCTCCAGCTTCAGCTTGGCAGCCAGAAGGGTAGAGTTGGTGCAAGGCTACTGTCCCTTCTGGCTGTAAAGAGGCACACGTTAGAGAAAGGGAAGGTTATCAGCTGAGGCCCATCAGGCACTGGGGGCTGTGTGGGACCCTTTACATGCTTAATCTCTGTGACTCCGTTATCCACCCTGGAAAGAACTATTAGCATCCAGTATGTCCATTTCACAGATGAGGCCACCGAGGCCAGAGGAAGCTGTGACTCACCCGATGGGGCCCCAGGTTGGTGAGACTTCAAGAAATGTGGTCTGAGCCCCACCCCCAGCGCTGGGGGGAGCTGCTGTAAAGCTGAGTCTTTGGGAATCTGTACGTGTCTCAGGCTGGATGATCTCTGTGAACGCTTCCATCCCAGACCCTTGGATACCCAGCCAGGGTCGTCAAGAGGTGGGAGGGCTGAGGGGCTCTTGGTGAGAGGAGGGGATGGGGTGCAGGGCGTGAAGCACCAGGAGGCCGCCATCCCTGGTGACCTTTACAGACTGCAGACTGCTCCGAGAGGCTGAGATGACTAGCAGCCTCTGCCCTCCCACCCCACAGCCCAAGGCCTTCTTTCCAACAGGACAAGAAACATCCTACCCTCAAGCCTCCCACTCCGGCCCCCACCCTGTACCCTCTCCACCCTGAAGCCAGGGTCTCTAGAAAGCCGGACAGGCCAGGGAAGCAGCTCAGTCACCTGGGCCCTGCAGCAACCCCACCTCCCACCCCCCACCCCACCCCCGCCTCAGCCCTCCTACCTCTCCAGGTTCATCCAAGATTGACATCCATCCCTTCTTGAAGTTGAGCAGATCGGGCTATGGGGAGAGGAGGGGGCAGATGAGTCAGGCCCAGCAAGAACCAAAGGGGCCTGGGGAGGAAGGGGGGCTGCCCATCCTGCCCCCGAGTGAGGGAGGGCTGAGGGCCCAGGTAGCCCCCTAAATCCAGGCAGGCTCCCCAGCCACTGAGGCAGCCTTGGTCCCTTTCCCGAACATCCGGCAATCTCTGAGAGGTGGGCTGGGTGACTGGCCACCCACCACAGACCTCTGAGCTCCCTTCCCACCAGCCGGCTTCCTCACCTGAGAGTGGGACAGGGGGCAGGAGATCTCTGACTGTAAAAAGGGACCCTTAGAGAGCTCAGAGGACAGGCCAGATCAGCAGGGCTGAGCGAACCGTCCAGTTCTTCTCGCTGATGAGGCCCAAGCGGCCCAGCAGGACAATGCCTTAACACTCCTACCCATTCCCAACCCACTAACCCTCCCATGGTCCAACCAGCCCTGCACTTCCCTCATCTCCTGGAGAGCCTGAAAGATGGAGCCAGGCCCAGGCTGAGGTCAGAGACCTCCTGGTCCCCCCTAGATCTCTGGAAGGGCCGGGGAGATGGTACCTCAGTCCCAGCAAGCCCTACCTGCCGGGTGCTGCTCAGGGGGGCACGGCCCCGGGGTCTGGGGGCTCCCAGCTGTAGCATGTTCCACGGGGGCCTGTGAGCTAGGTCCCCCACCTAACCCTAGATGACGAAACTGCTCATCCAGGCATTTTCTCTGGCCAGGCCTATCCACAGACCCTCCCTGCCTGCTGGGGAGACCACTCTCTCGTCTAAGTCCCGGTCCGCCTGCAGAGGTTCAGCTCGTGCCCACTGGCGGGCCAGGCTGGCAGGCAGGGAGGAGGCGGCCACCTGTTGCCATGGCTCTGAGCCCACCTATCAGCACCTGCATCACAGCCTCACCAGGCCAAGGTGTCCGGTTGCATGGAGGGAGCGGGTGGCATGGCTCAGTGGGGTAGGCGGCGATGGCGGTGGCGGCTGGAAACCTGGAAACCGGAGCCACCTGACCTGGCCACCTCCCCTGACCCGCCTTCCTGTCAGGGAGCCCCATTCTCCTCTTCCTCAGGTGGAGGAAGAGACCTGAGAGGGGCTTGGGCCAGCAGCCTGGACATCCTGAGCCGTCTCCAGCCACGGCCTTGGGACCAGGGCCCCTGGATCTCGGCAGGCCGGCAGCCCAACTCCTGCATCGCAGCCCCTGCCCGGAGACCTGTCTGAGGGAAGGGACACAGGCTCTGCCCAGACCTGGGAAACCCCAGGCTGCATATGCCCTGTCTGCTCTCTCTCCTTCCCCACCCTGTTCCCCACGTGGGCCGGAAGCCGCTCAGCGTGGTTCTAAGCTAAGACTGGAAACCGGTTAGCCACGCTCAGGGCCACCAAGTCACCTGGGTCCACATGCAGATGGAGACCGCTCCCGTGGCCCCAGGGGAAACGTGCTGAAGAAACATCCACCCTCCTCTACCTCCCTGATCTAAATTCCTGTGCTGCTGAGGCAGTCCGCACCTCCACCTCCTGGCGCTGAGAATGAGAAGGCAGGCCTTCTGGGATGGACCACGGAGCTGGCATCACTGTGCTGACCCGAAGAGAGCCCCCGGAAAGGACAAGCAGATAACCCAGCCAATCGGACTGAGCTGAGCCAGGGCTGGGAGATCAGCCGTGGGCTTCCAGAGGCTGAGGAAGGGCAGGAATGACAGGCTGGGACCCTGAGGGCTGCCTGGGAAGTGGGGTCACGGTGACCTGCCTAAGTCACATGCCCTCCCTGAGCCCGGCTGCCTGATGTGGCTAATGATAGCAGGACCCTGCCCTCCTGCCGGTTCCGTGAGAGAACTGAATGGGCCACACATGGAGACGCCAGCACACACACCACACACGTGCCGCACACGTGCCGCATCAAGCACGAGATGGTGCAGTGACCTTGGGGACAGGAGCTTTTAAACCTGCTGGCAGGAGAGGTCCTGAAGTCACCCTGGAACCCCCCCAGGGGTCACAAGGTCTGATAACATAAATCGCCTCCCCTGCACCTTCACGCGTGGCCCCCAGGCCCAGACACCATTCCTCCTCCCGAAGGAAGCTCCCTTTCTCCTTTTTCCTTTCCGGAGCACTGACAGGTCCTCACAGTGGGCCCTCGTTCCTTTGGCCACAGGTCAGCACTGCCTCCCGCTGGCCTGGACCATCGACACAGCCTCCTGTAAGGACACTCTGGCAGGGGACCCGATCCAAAAGGCCCAATGTCACAAGCCGCTTAAAACCTCCAGGGATGGCTCCAGATGGCTTCAGAACAAGGTCCAGCTGCCTTAGGATGGCACAAAAGCCTCAACCTGGACTCCCCACTGCTTAGGGGGCCCCATGTTTATGTCATCACACATCCTCTCTGATGCCCAACACATCAGGACTAGTAGGGCCCTCCACACATGCCTGTGTCCTCTGCTTGAAATACCAGGCCGCCGCCTCCTCCTCCTTCGACCAGGCAAACCCCTTCTCATGCCTTAAGACCCGGCTTAATTGCCACGGCAGAGGCCCCTTTCCCAGTACACACCACACACCACACCAGGCGACCTCCCACGGCCTCTGTTGCATCTGTGATTGTCTTGAAGCCATTTACTTATCCCTCACAGGCTAGACTAGAAGCAACTCAGTCAGGGAGTTCATGCCCCAAGACCCGAGGACTCAGGGAACATTCATAAAAATTTCTTTCTTTCTTCTTCTTTCTTTTTTTTTCCTCTCTCTCTTTCTTTTTTTTTTCCTTTGGAACCAGGCCCCTGTTCTACGCCAGGAAATAAGCTGTGAACAAGAGATGTGGCCCCTGCCCTGGTGAAAACTCAGGGCAGAAACAGACAATAAACAAGCACACAGGTATATAATTTGATGCCGGGTAGCAGCTGGGGAATGAAGCTCCAGGGGCAAGGCTGCACCCGGCTAGCGCAAAAGGAGGTGGAGCAGATCCTGACTCCAGGCCTGGCTTCCCGAAGCCTCTAAGCATTTACCCAGTCACAGCACCTTTGCCACTTGCTCGTTCAGATTCCTGAGGTCGGGGAGATGGGGCCAGAAGAGAGGAAAAGGGTATGAAGATGAAACAGGAAGGACCCCGGCCTGGAGCAGGCTCAGGTCTGAAAGCGGCCAGGATGAATCCGGTAAACGCTGTCAAAGGTGACTGTGAGCCTCCCCTCCGCTCTGAAACCTCTCATGGCTCCCCAGTGCCCCTGACCAAAGCCCAAGCTGCTCTTCCTGGCCTCTGAGGCCTCCTCCCCAAGTCCCTTTTCTACGTTTTCACCATTTAATTCCCCAAATATGGCCACCAGCCTTTGTCCACACTGTCCCTCCTCCCCCAGCCCATCTCCACCTGACCAAGTCCTACAGTCACAGGAGGACATCTCCCTCGGGAAGCCCCCTCCCATCAGCAGGGACGTGCTGTCTTCCTCCACATGCTGCTTCTAGCAGCCTTATCCTTGTTCAGTGTGTGCTTCCCCAGGAAAGGCAACTGTGTACATTTCTTATCTCATCCTGAGAGAAGACTGGGACAGACCTGGTTACAAACTCTGGCTCGGCCAGGGCCCAGCTGTGTCACCTGTAACTTCACCTCTCTACACCTCAGTGTCCTCATCTGTTAGATGGGGAGTTACCATCAACCTTCAGGGTTCCAATGTGGTAATGTGAAAGCACCCAGTTCAGGGCCTGGCAGGCACCCAGTCAGCAATGAAACCACCCCCCACTAGCCTGCTGGGGGGGCGGGGGCGGGCGGCCAAGACACTGACTCAGCTCCTCCCCCCACATCCCTCTCTACTCCTCCCTGACAGGGAAGGGGAGGCTGCTGACAACAGGAAGGGCCGGCAGAGAGGTGGCAGGATGTGCAGAGCCTGAGGAAGTCCAGGCAGTGAGCAGGTCATCACACTCACAGGGGCAGGGCCCCTGCACACAGCACCCTGCTCAACTCTCCCCACCCTCCTCATCAGGCTGTCAGAGCCTCCCTAAGTCACTTGCCAGAAACCAAAAGCAGTCCTGCCCCTCTCTTCCAGAACATCACAGTCAAGGGGCCAGAGTGACGTGGAAAAGGGCTACTCCTTCCCTTACAATCAGGGTAACCTCTGGCAACTCACCAACGCCCCTCCCCAAGCCTCAGTTTATCTGACTGTAAAATGGGGGTAATGGTGAACTCAGCTATGAGGTGCAATATGATAAATAAGGCGCATGTATTGAGAGAGCTTGGGTAGGGCTCATCCCCAAGAGAAAGACAAATCCCTGCCATCGTGTTCCCCACCCCCAAGAGCGGGCCTGCCCCACCCAAGGTCCCAGCGCCGCTGCGAAGTGGCAAGCTCGAAGTGGCAAGCCCGAGAGAACATGGTATCCTGCTGCTTCAGAAGTCCCAGGACAGGCTCTGGTCAGGATGGGAAGAGGCGGCCCCTTCTCACCCACCCAACCTCCGGCCAGCGCCCACACAGGCGTACAGCCTTCCCAGGCCCACATCAGCGCGACCCATCCGAACCAGGGAGCGCCTCTCTCCAGGCCCCGGCGAGACCCAGATCCAGGCCAGACCCATCTCCGCTCCTCCCGTGGCCCAGAACCCTGAGAGACCCTACGGATCTGGCAGCTTAGGAGGATCAGATCAGGTTTTCACCAAGGGGGGAGCTGGAAAGGAGAAGGGAAAAGGCCACCCGGAATCTGTCCGTGATTGGTCCCGCAAAAGTGAGGGGGTGGTGCCTGGGAACGAGAGTTCCCATCTTCTCGGGGGTTGCCCGGGCTTCTGGCCCAGAAAGGTGAGGCGGAGGCCGGGGGAAGGTGAGGCAGGACGGCCGGCCCGTGCCACCGGGGTCGCCCTGTCTTCCGGCCGAGACCTCCTCTCGCCTCCGAGAAGTGAGGAGGGGGCTGCCCAGGAGGGGAGCGGCTCGGCTCTGGCTCTGGCCGTTGCTCTCATCCGGACCTGGGGCGCAGAGGGGCTGCCCCCCGGGGAGGCACTCACCGTCATGGCGGCACCCCGGGGCGGCGAGAGCAGGAGGCAGGAAGGTGGAAAGGGCTCTCGGGCCGGGCTCAGCGGCGCGGGAATCCCGCCGCCGCCGCCGCCGCCGCCGCCGCCCCTTTCGGCCGGCCGCCGCCGCTCGTCCGGCCCTTCCCTTCCCCGGCGCTGCCCCAGCCCCTTCCATCCGCCCATAAAACTTTTTTTTTTTTTCAAACTTCCTGGGAGGATCCGGGCGGGCCAATGGGCGGCGGGGAAGCCGAGACAAACAGTGGCGGGGGCCGCGAGTAGGCCAATAGGAGCGCGGGAGGGGCCCGGGGGCGGGGTCTGCCGCGACGGGACGGGTGAGCTGGGGCAGTCGGGGCGGGCGGATGGGGGCGGATGGGGGCGGAGGGAAGTGAGGGCGGGCCGAGCTCTGACGGCGGGCAAGCTAGGAGGAAGGAAGGGCCTAACGTGCAGGTGACTCCGTCGGGCCACGGCTAGGGAGTGCGGGGTGGGGGCAGCCGGGTGTGGCACCCTCGTCGTCCAGCAACGGCTTCCCGACCCACGCCAGCCGCCGGACGGAGCGATGGGTCCATTAGGCCTCGGCGCCTCGGTTTGATGGCGACATGGGCAAAGCACCCATTACTACCAATTCAGCGGGTCCCACACGCCAAGCCCTGTTCGTTACCCATGTAATGGACTTTCAACCTTACCACAAACCCAACAGGTGATATCCTTGTCCCCATTTTACTAATGAGAAAACGGAGGCTCAGCGAGGTGAGCCAACTTGCCCAGGGTCACACAGTAAGAAGAGAAGGGATTCCTAGGAAGTAATCTAAGCACAAAGTGAGTTCTGGAATTGGTAGGGCCTTTCCTAAACGTGCCCTCCTCACCGGGGGTCTTTCTCGCCTTAAGAACCTCATTTTGGGTTCTTGGGTGTGGGCTATACCCGTTTCTCACTTTCCCAGAACACTTGGTGGTTTGTAAGAGTACATTTGCCCTGCAGAATCTCCTCTAAGCCTGCAGCTGAGGAGGTACTGTGGTGGAATTTGTTGCTAACTGCATGAGGTGGCTTATGGGGCATTGTGACTTAAACCCTATATTACCTTAAGCAAGGTCCTTAACCTCTCTGTGCCTCAACTTCACCCTCTGTAAAATGGGATAATGCTGTTATCTCACAGGCTACTGTAAGTATTAAGTGTTAATTTAAGTAAAGCACCTAGAACAACCCCTTTATCCCTAGTTAGCTCTCCTTAGGTAGGGGCGCAGGGGAGCTTGGAATAATTACCACTTCAATGATTCTGCCATCTCAGTTTGGGGTTCGAAAATTATTGCTGTCATGATTATAATCACTATCTGCATTTCACAGATAAACAGAGGCCCAGGGAGCTGAAGTTTTCCCAGCATTTCCCATTGGAATTCTCTCCTCCACCCTGAGGAATGAGACCAAGGGTAAGTCCTCCTAGACACTGGCCTTCTGGCATCCCTGCGCTGAGTGTTCCCACACTACCCTGTACCTCACTCAGGCATTTGGTCCTTGGGAGAGTGCATGGACAAACAGAACACCTCAGCTACCACCAATGCCCTACCGCAGTGGCGTGGACACCTGGCAGTAGCAGCCTCCTTGCTGGTTTCCTGGCCTCTGGGACTCCCTCCTAGTACCCTCAACACAGTGATGAGAACACTCCCCTGCTCAAAGTTCTTCACACTTCTCCACTGTTGATACACACATCCTTGTGCCCGCAGTCATGTCCATTATCATCTGGCCCCTGCCTGCTGTCCTCTCTCATTAGACACACACATTTCACGTGCTAGGGCTACACAACGCTGCGAAGTCCCAGAATAAGCCAGGTCCTCCGTACCTCCCTAACTGCACATGTTGTGCTGTGCCATGCCTGGAACACTTCCCTTCCTGTCCTCTTATGCCCCAACACACGCACATTCACTCTCTCCCTTCCCTCCCTCCACATGTTTGTTTGCCTGGAAAATTCCCCCTTACCCTTCAAGTCTCAGCCCAAAGGAAGCCAGAGTGCCCCCAGCACAGACTTAGAAGCTCCTTTCCCAGGGCTGCCTGCGTGAACTCCCTGCCCAGAGCTCCCTGCATCTGTACACTCCCCAACTCAAGTGATGCCCACACAGTGTTCTAATCAATTATATGTCCGTGTCCTCACAAACTGTGAGCTCCTTGTGGGCAGGAACAGAGTGGTTTTTGTCTATATCATGGTAAGCCTAGGGCCTCAGCCCACATTAGGTCCTTAGTAAACATTGGTCGAGTGAATGAATGCACAAATGAAGGAATGACTGCCTCATTGCAACTTGCCCCGGTAAGACAGAGATGGCACGGCTTCAGGGACCCAGGATTGACTTATTAAACAGAGCCACCAAACCTTGGGGTTATCCAGTCTCAAAGCGTTACTCTATTGAAGATAACAGTGTGAGGCTCAGAGAAGGGAGACGATGGCCCAAAGTCACACAAGTTAGGGGCAGAGACAGAACTCAAGCCCAGGCTTCCTAGCTCTTGACCTTGGACTGATTTCACTGTCCAGCCCAAGAGATGTGTGAAGCTGCTTTAAGTAACTGTCTGGGTGGTTCCACTAGCAGTTCCATCTCTCAGCTCCTGATTTTCCTCATTCCCAGGTGAGAGAATAGCTGCAAATTCATTGAACCTCAGTTGCCACATCTGTCCAATGGAGAAAATCTGCAGAGACTCTCAGGGCTGCAAGGAGGACTCAGGGAGATACGGATGCACAGAGGTGGGGGGGTGGGCTCTGAAGTCGGCCAGAGCAGGGTTCAAATCTTAGCTCTCCCCCATTGTGTGACCTGGAACAAGTGAGTTTCATTCCCTCATCTATGAAATGGACAATATGAACTGTACCTAGTATGCCTAGTGGTGAGGATTCAATGCAATCAGATGTGCCACGCACTGAACACAGAGCTGAGCACATAGTAGGTGCACAATAAATGCTGGCCATCATCACCATCATCATCATCCCAGAGTCCATTTCCCCATTTCTCTCCCCCTTCTCTCCAGCCAAAAACTTACCTGCCCCCTCCTGCCAGAACTGCTGTGTGTTAGTGACCCTTAGTGAGGTTGATAAGGTAATTCCCGCCCATGGCTTGAAGATACCACTCTGCCCAGATAACCACGTTTGCCTGGTTACCCTTGTGCCTTAACCCCCAAAGAGCAGCAGCGAGGAAATTAAGAAGTGGATGGAGAAGCTAGTGTTTGGACGCCTCCCTACCCCGTACCCCACCCCATCACACCTCTGTGCATCCTGATTTCCCTGAGCCTTCCCTGCAGCCCTGATCATCTCCATAGATTTTTTTTTCCCCATTAGACAGATGTTGCAACTGAGGCTTGGTGAGTTTGGCTGCTGCCATTCTCTCATCTAGGAATGAGGAAAATCAGCAAGAGGCCAGTTCCTCTAAACCAGGGGTCCCCAGCCCCCAGGCTGTGGACTGGTACTGGTCCTTGGCCTGTTAGGAACTGGGCCGCACAGCAGGAGGTGAGTGGCGGGCAAAGGAGCGAAGCTTCATCTGCCACTCCCCCGTCGCTCCCCGTCGCTCCCCGTCGCTTACATTACCGCCTGAACCATCCCCCCCACCGCCTGTCCATGGAAAAATTGTCTTCCACGAAACCAATCCCTGGTGCCAAAAAGGTTGGCGAACGCTGCTCTAAACCATAGCTGTGCAACCTCGGGCAAGTCTACCTCACCTCTCTGAGTCCCGGTCCCTTCATCTGTAGAATGGGTATACAGGCTCTCAGCCTAGAGCTAGACCCCAAGCTGATGAGAGTATGAGAGTCAGCCTGTCACTGAGAGAAGAGACCCCATGAGCCAGGCTGTGGCTCCTGGAGATGGCCAGGCCTCTTCCCTCCCACCGTGAAGGGGGCAGGAGAGCACAAGTCACAGCTGCCTCCCCTCCCCGCCCTTGAGAAAACCACCAACCAGAGGCCTGAGTGTTTACAGCCCTCTCTGGGCAGGGAATGGGTTACGTAATGCCAGATGTTTGTGCAACTGGCTCAGACCCAGGTCTGAGACACACTTTGCAATCCCAGAGCCCCTCGCAGGCCCTCCCTCCCTCTCCCCCTTGCTCCCAGCCTGGCTCCCCTTGGCCTATTTGCTGATTGGGAGCTTTCAGCTGGGTGGATTATTCCATCACCCCTCACCCTGAAAGCTGAAAACAGCCCCAGCCTGGTCCGGCAGGTGGGACGTCCCCCTCACTGCAGAGACCACGGAAGCTCTGGGCTCTGCTTCCAGCTCTCCTTCCTCACATGGGGCCTCCACATCTCTCAATCTGAGCCCCTACTGGCTTTTCTTTGACTGACACCAGCCTCCTCCCTCCCCTCCCCCGCTCTCCCCACCCTCACCCCAGCCCCACCCCACTGGAGCCAGCCTACCCTTTGCCACCTGAGGACCCCCAGAGACAGCAGGAACGGATTGAACAGCGTGGGACGGTCCCCGGGCATCCGCCATGTGGTCACCAGTCGGCCCTTGAGTGGGCTCTCAGCCTTGCCCTCCGCTGGCCTCTTGTCTGCCTGTCAAACAGGGTCCAGTGTTGGCCCCCACGTCCCTGACGACAGCCTCCCCTGCCCATGCTGCCATGCCCACCTCAAAGGCCCAGGGTTGCCATCTTTCTCCTCTCCCAGAACTGCCGAGGTGGACTGCCACGTGTTCACACCGCGTGGTATTGGTTGACAGGGCTCCTGGGGCTCAGCGCCCTTGGGGATGTGCACTTCTCCACCCTCAGGTCAGACCCCAGGTGGCCGGCGGGAGGGCAGTGCGGACCACAGATGTGTATTCAGCCCGCATAAGGTTTTCAGATTATTTTGCATTAGGTTCCAGTGTTAAATAATCATGTAGTTTAACACATAGCTACATATTTCCAGCTCCTCTTGAAATATCTAAAGATGGAGAAACTCTGGGCTCCTCTTCCCCAAGGCAACAACCCTCTGGAGCCAAGGGGTCACTCAAGGGCCCCCTAATCCTGAGTCCTCCATCTGCCTGCTCTCCTCCCCTTTGTGAAGGGAATGAGTCACAGACTTCCACAGCCACACACCCGGCAGAGTCCCCAGTGCACCCTCTTTGGAGTCATCCTTGTTGGGGAAACTGAGGCCCCAGTGAAGCAGAGGCATTTGCCCAAAGTCACACAACAAGTTACTGGCAGAGGCAGGGCAGAGCCCAGGTGTCCCAACTCTTCAGAATCCAAGGATTCTCTGGACGTGGGACATGAAGCATCAAAGCACAGATCCAGGGCTTTGGGGGGAAGGCCTGCCTCCACCCTGCACCTCATCGCCATCACAGCCCTGACCACTAGACCGTGGGCTCCTTGAGGGGGCTTTGGGGGGAAGGCCTGCCTCCACCCTGCACCTCATCGCCATCACAGCCCTGACCACTAGACCGTGGGCTCCTTGAGGGGGCTTTGGGGGGAAGGCCTGCCTCCACCCTGCACCTCATCGCCATCACAGCCCTGACCACTAGACCGTGGGCTCCTTGAGGGGGCTTTGGGGGGAAGGCCTGCCTCCACCCTGCACCTCATCGCCATCACAGCCCTGACCACTAGACCGTGGGCTCCTTGCTGGTGCTTCATGTCGCCCTGGCCCACACCCAGGCGTACACAAGGTGCTCACGAAGGGTATGTGGATGAATGAGTGAGGCAGTTATCAATTCTGTCCAGTCCAGGCTTCCTCGGGGGGGGATTGAGAGGTTTTCTGGGTTGCTGGGGCAGGCCAATTTCATGGAGACTAGAGGGGGACACCTGTATTGCTGTTTCCTCTTTGTTCACAAAACTCTGGCCCCAGGAAGTATGAAGAAATAACCCAGAAAGAGGAAGAGCAAAGTTGCCGGAGTCCCTGTGAGAGCTGGAAGTGCCTTTGGTGACCAGTCCCCGTCCCCTCCCATTTCACAGATGGGAAGACTGGCCCACCAAGCAGTTAGAATGCTGCTTCTACTATGCGAGGCCACGCAGGCAATCAGGGCAGAGCCAGGAAGCGGCGTTGGAGGTAGCAGAGAGAGCGCTGGGTAGGAGATCCTGAGCCCTAGGTCCTAATTTGAGCCCGACCACCGACCGGCTATGTGATCTGAGATGACTGCCTACCCCTCCTTTCCTCATCTGCACAGTCAGGGGCTGGGCAGGCTCCCTCCAGCTCTGACTAGCGGCAGGGCCAGACTTGGGGGCTCCAGACTGCCAGACAGACACCCCCCCGCCCCCCACCCCCGTCACACCCAGCTTCTCAGGAAGCGGCATGGGGAACAGCAGAACAACAGCAGGATTAGAAAAGCACAGCCTCAAACCGCCTGGTGTTCTCCTCGCCCCCCGCTGCTCCAGGCCCTCAGCTCTGACCTCACCTCTCTGGAGGCTGCGGGTGATGAGAACAGTCTGTTTGGCAGGTCTGTGGGGAGGGGCGGGGCAGAGCATGTGCTCCAGCTGCAGCCAGGCCTCAGAGCAGCCTCGGCGGGTCCCACCCCTTGCACACATCTCTCCCGCCCCAGGACCCTGGAGCTCCTCCAGGCCCAGCTGACTTCTGTACCTCCTTGGCCCTCTTCAGTGCTTCTCTGGCTCCAGCTCCTGGAAGCTCTACCCTTTCTCCCAGCCTGGCCAACCCTCCAGAATCAGGAGGACATTGCCTTCAGAGACCATCAGGGCCAAACTGCCATTTGCCCAGGGAAGGGCAGCGACCTTTCAGGGCATCCTAGCAAGTTGAAAGCAGAGCCCTAGGCTTCTGACCCTAGGACTGTCCACCCACCCAGATGCGGTGGAGCCCCTCTTCTCGATGTCCCCATGGCAGAGCCAGCCTTGGTCTGGATGACCCCAGAGCTGATCTGAGGGCCTCAGCGCACCTCCAACCTGATTTCCCTTCCCTTCCCCTCCCTCTGTGCCCACACCCATGACCCAACTACCGAGTCTGCCTGCTTCTGGTCAGTCAGTGAGTCTTGGCCTCTGCTTCCTTCCGACTTCTCAGGCTCCTTGGATTGGAACTGGAGGTAAGAAAGAACACACCTTAGGTCAGATTATTCCCCAGGTTCCAACTTCTTATGCATCCATTCGTCATCCATCCATCTAACATCCATCTAGAATCTAACATCAATAGACCCATGTATCCATCCAACCATCCAGAATCCATCCTATGTCATCCACCCACTCATCTAGTCAACATCCATTATCCCAATACATCCATCCTCAATTTATTCATCATCTATTCATCCATCCTGTATCCACGGGACTTCCCTGGTGGCACCATGGTTAAGAATCCACCTGCCAATGCAGGGGACATGGGTTCGGTCCCTAGTCCGGGAAGATCCCACGTGCCGTGGAGCAACTAAGCCCGTGAGCCACAACTACTGAGCCCGTGCGCCTACAGCCCGTGCTCCGCAACAAGAGAAGCCACCCCAATGAGAAGCCTGCTCACCGCCACCAAGAGTAGCCCCCACTCACCGCAACTAGAGAAAGCCCACGCACAGCAACGAAGACCCAACACAGCCAAAAATAAATTAATTAATTAAAAAAAAACTATATCCACGTATCCTTCCTCAATCCATCCAACATCCATTCATCCATCTACCCATCCTTCCAACATTCATTCACCACCCATCATCCATATTCCACAACGTTTACCGATCCATGCAACATCTATCTATCCAGCACCCGTCATCTGTTCATTCATCACCCGTCTATCCATCCATCCATCCACCCATCTGTCATCCATCCAACATCTGTTTCTCATTTGTCCAACATATATCATCTATCCATCACCCGTTCATACATCTGTCGTCCATCATTCATCCATCAACTACCCACAGACCTACCCACCCTCCGTCTGTTTCTTGCAAGCCCTCAAGCATCCATGTATTCACTGGTCAACCAGCCACTAAGCTCATCTCCTTTGTGTCAGACCCTGGGCCAGGGGCCAGGGGTACAGAGATAAAGTAGGTGCATCTCCTGCCCGCATGGAGCTCATGTTTTTTAAGGGAAAATGACAACTGAGTGTGACCAGATGAAGAGTAGCAGAACTACCAAGCCCGGAAGGGAAACATCACCAATCCAGGGGTGGCGTGAGTATTCAGGGAAGGCGTCTCAGAACAGGGCAGCTGATCTAAGACTCAAACAATGAACAGATGTTTGGTGAGTGAAGAGGGAAGGGAAGTGCTTCCTAGCCAGAAACAGCAGGCACAAGGGCAGGGAGATGTACTCACAGAGCTCTGCAGCCAGCTCAGCACAGCTAGAGGGCAAATCTGTGGGGGAAGGAAGGCCAGGAGGCCTTGAATGCCATGCCAAAGATTTCCTAGAGGTGACCAGCTGGAGCCCCAGCAGGACCTGGTGAATGCCTCTGCTGTGTCATCTGTGAAATGGCCTGAAGCACCTGGTGTTCCTGCCCCTCCCCAGTCACCATCTCCTAACCACCCAGGGACCCCTGAGCCTCACCATGGAGTAACTCTAGCTAGAGAATCTCTCTTTCCTCCCTCTTCTCTTCTGACCAGACCAGCCTGCAGCATCCCAGCGTCCACTGGGACGCAGCATCTTCTCCTTGAGCTGCCTGTGGTGGTCCACCTGCCTGCCCAACAAGCCTGATAGCAACCTCTCGTGTGGGGCCCCAAGTCCCCTCTTGGTCCCAAGGGCAGGACCAAGCTGGCTCATCCCTGCATCTCTGGTGTCTGTGCACTGAGTTGATCAGGGGAGAAATCGAGAGCAGCCTCAGGGAAATGCAGGGAAGGGGGCTCCCTAGTCCTTCCATGGGCTCAGAGGCTCCACAAAATAGTGGTTAAAAGCTTGGGCTTTTCCAAGACATGGAAACAACCTAAATGTCCATCAACAGATGAATGGATAAATAAGATGTGGTGTATATACACGTGGTGTACACACACACACACACACACACACACACACACACACACACAGGAATATTACTCAGCCACAAAAAAGAATGACATAATGCCATTTGCAGCAACATGGTTGGACCTAGAGATTATCATACAAAATGAAGTCAGAAAGAAAGACAAATGTCTTTTGTCTTGCAAACTAGTATATATAGGATGCATAAGCAACAAGGTCCTACTGTATAGCACAGGGAAATATATTCAATATCCTATGATAAACCATAATGGAAAAGAATATGAAAAAGTATATATATGTATAACTGAGTCACTTCGCTGTACAGCAGAAATGAACACAACATTGTAAATCAACTCTACTTCGATAAAATTTTAAAAAGTAAAAACTCGGACTTTGGAGTCAATACTTTGATCTCACTTCTCTCGACTTACACTTGTGTGACTCCCAGCAAATGCTGAATGAGTCTGGGCCTCGTATCGAGCTGAGGCACATGTGGCAAAGCATGCGAAGCCCGAAGGCCAAGGCCCGGCACACCATAAGCCCTCCCCTGTCATCCGTGGGGGAGGCGGTACTGGGCTGCACATTGTGGAGAAGAGGAGGGTCTGGATGAAAGAGCAGGAGCTGCCGCATCGCCCCAGTAGTGCCTGTCAGGGAAGTAGTTGGTCCCGTTTTACAGAGGAAGACCAGGACCAAGAGAGTCTGGGTGTCCAAAACCACCTGTTGCATTCCTGGTGAGCTGAGGCCAGGTTGCAGGGTTCTGGCCTCCAGGACCCTTCCCACTGACCATCTTCAGGTAAATGCTCTGGGCAGCACCAGAGCACTACTGACTCTGTGACCCTGCCCCTGGGCCAAAGAGACAGGAAGGGATTTGGTGAGCACCTACTATGCGCCAGGCACTGGGCCTACTTTACATATAGGCCCCCATTTAAGCAGCTGTCTCAGCAGCCAGCTCAGCCCAGTGAGCATTTATGCAACCCCTTCTCTGTGCCTGAGAGGAGCTGTATGGGCCAGAGAAAGGTAAGTGAAGCTGTCAAGCTTCACTCCTGGACTTTAAGGAACTTGGAATACAGCAGTGGCGAGGGGACACGACCACGCTGGCTGCAGTCCCAGACAGGGCCAGGTAGAAGCCACCAGAGGCAACACAAACCAAGTATCGTAGGGCCAGGAGGGGAGAAGGGCCTGGCCAGTGCATCTTGCTTGAGGCCTCAGGGTGATCTGCACAGAGCAGACCCGGGGTCCACCCCTACCCTGGCCCTGACTAGCTGTGTGATCTTGGGTGAGTGGCTTAACCTCTCTGTGTCTCAGTTTCCTTGTCTGTAAATAAATAGTGCCTTTCTCATCAGACTGCTGTGGAGATTAAATGAGGAAAATACCATGAAGCATTCAGACCAAGGCTTAGCACACAGTACATGCTCAAAAACAGTGCTCTCATTATCACTGTGCAGTTTGTGCTAGGGGAAGCTTTTGGTCAGGAGGATTGTGTGCAGAAGCTGAGGGGAGGCCTTTCGGGACACTTGTGTGCGGTGGGACTGACTTTCAGGCTGCCCCTCGGAAGTGAGGCTGACTTACCTCCCATTGTAGCGAGCTGGGGCCCTCTGCAGGGCTCCTGCCCCTCAGCTGGCCTGTCTCCTCCAGACCAGCCATAGTTGAGGTCTCTGGTCCACTTGTCACTTTGGTCTTTGGCCACTGGGTGGAGATGCCGGCAGGGCTGGGCGGCTGGGCGGAGCTCTGGGGCCACTGCCCAGGGCTGTATCCATTGACCAGAGTAGCTCCTGCCCCTCCTTCAGACTGGGTGTGTCGCTCTGGCTCCAGCTCCAGAGTACCCTTCGTGCCTGGGGAAATTGTGCCTGGCCCACCCCAGTGTCCAGCCGAGTCCCGGCGGGGCAGCTGGGCCTGCAGGAGCTCCAGGAGGCCTTCCCAGTCCAGCCTCGGAAGAGTGGAGGCGAGTGTCGGCTCCCCCGAGTGGGTCCAGGCCCCCTCTCTGGGGGCCATGAGGAGGCCCACCAGGTCCCTCCAGTCAAGCTCGGGCTGCCTCTCGGGGCCACGCAGGTGTGGACAGGCTCCCTCAGCCCCCCAGCCCGTGGCAGGGGTGGTCTCAGGCCTCCGGGGTTTCGAGAACTCTCCTGGGCCTGCCCTGGAGCTCTCTGGGGGCCTCATAGGCTGGTGAGGACTGGACAGCTCCTGCAGGCTGCCCCAGCCCCGCTGAGCTGGCCTGCCAGAGGGCTCCCATGGCCCAGCACTGGGGGGTTCCTCCCAGGCCTCTGCCTGCCCCCTGTGGCAGGGGGGGCCAGCCAGCAGCTTCCAGCTCTCCTCAGACTCCCTGGGAGGGCCCCTCCAGGTTTCCTCTGGGGCTCTGGCAGCCCCCTGCCTGGGCCCCCCAAGTCCTAGCCAGCCCCCCAGGCCTGGGCCCTCCTGCCTGCCCCAGCCTCTCTCCAGGTGTCCGTGTGGGTCCCCGGATCCTGGCGGTCCCTCCAGACTCTGCTGCCCTCCCAGGGGCCGTCTTGGGCCCGCCCGGCCTCTTTCCAGAGGGCTCTCTGTCCGCTGCTCCCTCTCAGGAGTTCTGGCTGACGTCCTCGGGGGCGGCGAGGACCCCTGGAGCCGCCGTTCCCCCTCAGGCCGCCTCTCGGGGCTCCTGGGACGAGGGGGCTCTGCTCGGCTCCGCCGGGCCGGTTCTGCCTGCTTCGCGAGGGGCTTGGTTACCTGAGGATGAGGTGAGGGAGTGGGTGAGGCTCCAGGACCTTGACTGGGTGGTGTCTGTCTAGGAGGACAGGAAACTGGGGTCTTAGCCAGGCTTCAGGGAGTTGCAAGCTCTGTCCTCACGGCAGGCTGGATTAAAGCAGGTCAAAAAGTACCTAGGGTCTCTGGCTTCCCTCCCTGGGGGTGTCAGCCCTTCCCTCTCACCCACCTTCCTCAGTTCCAGAAAAAGATCTGCAAACAGCTGCTCACTTTCCGGACTTCCCCCTCCCCCCCAAGATATTGATTCCAACCTGGGCTATCAGGTGCCGGAATTTCCACCACCAATACTCCATTCACACTGGGTTGGGCCCTGCCATCTAAGAGTTTCTTTAAAAATACCAATCCCCACCCTGGAAGAGACAGCCCTTAGAGCTGGACTGACGTATGGGGAGGTTTTCCCTGAAAACTTCTCAAGATGGCAGGTGCCTAATGGAGGACGGGGGCAGCATGGAAGGGCCGTCTTCAGGATGGACTGATGGGGTCTGGCTCAATTTTGCTGGCTCTTTGGGAGAGGGAGGAGCTGGACGCCCATGATTGGGACTCTGACCCTTTCGTAAAGAACCTCCCTTCCCAGGACCCCCGCCCAGCACCTGGGGGAGGGGAGAAGCTGTGGCTCACCCCTTGGGGGTGCAGGGGCCCCGGGCAGGCTGGCAGTGCTCACCTCCCTGCTGAGGGCAGGGCTGGACTGTCTTCGGAGAGGTTGGCTCTGAACTTGGCTGGGCCGCTGCGACCGCCCCTCATCCCGGGTCTGGAAGGCCCCCGGTGCCTCGGACTTCCTATGAGCAAACGCACCGCCCCTCTGAGGGCCCTTGGGACAGCCCCACTCCCGGCACCCCAGCTCCTCTACTCCCACCCCCAGTGGAAGAGACGTAGCAGATCCAGGGACCCACCACAAGCTCGTTGAAGGGCCTTAAGTGAGGGAGGATCCTTTCAGGGCCTCAGTTTCCCCTTCTGCAAAATGGGGATAGTCGACACTGCCCTATTCTACCTGCCTCATGGGGCTGTTGGGAAGATGAAATGAGAAAAGGGGTGGGCAAAGGTCGGGGAGCTCAGCCTTGGCCTTGACCGCCTCCTGTCTCACTCAGTACTTCCTTTCTGGCCGCCACCCCACTGGCAGCCCACAGTTCACCCTCAGACAAAGGCTAGACTGGTCCTTGTGGGAATTAAGATTTATTGAGCACCTACCGTGTCGCAGGCAGTGTGCATGCGTGATCATAATGGCAAACATTTATGGAACACTTCCTGTGTCCCAGGCACTTGTACTATCTCATTTCAACTCCTGCAATCCATGAGGTGGAGACAGGAGAGGCAGAATGACATATGCCCCCATATTCCATTCTTTCTGCCCATTTTCTGTCCACATGGTAAATTTTGGACTTCCCAGGCCAACCTGTTCCCCTCAGTACTAGCTGCAGCCCTCTAGCTGTTGGTTAAAGAGCTCTTAGCAAGATCAGAAGGAAGAAACATCCTCTTTTCCCCACAACTCCAGAAAGGCCAACATAAAACCGCCCATGCAAATGTCATTTCTAAAACACCCAGATTTCAGGCATTGTTGCCACGTCCGGCGAAGACAAGCTCTAAGCTGTGGAAAGTCCCTAGTTCCAGCTAGTTGTCTTGCTGAATAATCGTTAGCCATGGCTATTAATATTTAACGTGACATCTCTGTTGAAATGTAGGAACGTTAAACAGAATCTGGGTACATCTCTCCCCTCCCGTGTGTGAGGGGGTCAAAAGAAAAGACCTAACCACTCCACTGGGTACTTAGGATATTTATTGCAAGAGGGTTTGAGAGTCAGACTTCATCTAAATTGGCAGATGGAGCTGTGTCTCTGGTGGCTGAACCAAACCAGAAGGCTGGGAAAGAGGACCAGGTGCTGACCTTGACCCAGCCAGTGAAACAGGAAGAAGAACCTCTCCTCAGGTCTGAGCCAGGACCCATACCCTGCAGTCTGCCTCCAGCTTGGGGACTAGGCTGAAACTCTGCAGGGGCTTTAGAAAGTGAAACAATTAAGGCCTTGGGCTTTGTTCTTGTCTTATGGCTTTTGCCAATGTTATTGGAATCAGATCCATAAACTAATTTGATTTTCTAGCCATTCTTAGCATTGGACTCACAGGAAACCAAAGTTCCCTGCTCTGGAGTAACTGTTTCTAAGTTTGACGGCTGCCTGATCAGGTTCAATTTTTAATCCAATTTGAAGCGAGAGAGTTTCCTTGCTTTGTGAGATCTGATGCCTTAGAGTGAATTTCCCTCAGAACCGGGGTGTAGGAGCCTCTGCGAAGCAAAAACCCCAACGTTGACTAGGTGGGGAGGATAATGGCAGAAACTACCCTGTGCAGGGTGGCGAGGCAAACGTGCGTTCTCTTCCGAATGAATGCATTTTCCATATAAACTCCAGCTTGTTCAGTGAGCATTCCGTCTGAGAAGGTTCCCCCCGTGTGGAATGGAGAGAGGGGAGAGAACTCAAGAAAATTCTGAGACTTGGACAGAGACCCAGCCTCCTGATGCTGAAGCAACAGTATTTCCTCGGGCCACCTGTTCCTGAGGGTTGGTGTGGCTCTGCACCGAGGATGACAAAGAAGCTTGGATGGGCTCTTCCACCTCCAGAGGGTATTAAAGGACAGCGACCGTCAAGTCAGGTAAATTCCATGAAGGCTCTGTTTTGAATTCAAGATACTAGGAAATGCTTATATGATTCTAAGACAAGAAAATCCAAAGGTATCAAGAGGGCAGGAATGAAGATATCGAGCCAAAATTCCTAATGCTTTAATGTGATAATAGCCCTTTAAGAAAAAACGTCCAGCCTCAGTTAGAGCAATGCTTGAACAGAGTAGATGCTCAATAAATACATGTTGAATGAATGAATGGGAGAAAGTAAGAGTACAGCTCTATAGCCACCCACTCATAAATTTCAGTCTGTCCCTTAGAGATATTTAAGTAGGTTTTAAAATTTTATCTTCAGAGGACGAATGGTTTTCTACTTGGAAAAAATGCCATACAAGAGGGAAAATTTTAATTACTCAGTAGAGTCGTAAAGCCTTGGTTAAAAGCAAATAATCTACTTCACCAAAATATATATGCTAAATATGCAATTTTTATATATCACTCATACCTCAATAAAGCTTTAAAAAAAAGGTAAATCTACTTCAAAGAGAGCAAAATGAATAGAAGTATCTGTGTAAAAACAATTAAATGATTAATAAAAGTATAAATATTCCAGACTTCTACTATAAACGCTTTATCTCTCTAAAAGTTAATTACGGTAAGAAAAAAAAAGAAGGAAAGAAAATTTAACTTTGGTTCAAAGACGCTGCTGAGTCATCAGGTAAAGTCAAAGGTATGCAAATTGACATCAGACCAAAAATAGTCATCATAAAAGGCCAAAGACAAAGGGGATTTTCAGGGTAGTGAGACTATTCCGTGTGATACTCTGATGGTAGACACACGTCATTATACATTTGTCTGAACTCAGAATGTACATCACCAAGAGTGAACCCTAATGTGAACTATGGACTTTGGGTGATAATGTGTCAGTGTAAGTTTATGGATTGCAACAAGTGGACCACTCTGACGGGGGATGTTGATAGTGGAGTAGCTGTGCACGTGTAGGAACAGGGCGTATATGGGAAATCTCTGTACTTTCTGCTCAATTTTGTTGTGAACCAAAAACTGCTCTAAAAAAACGAAAGTATTTTTTTTAAGAGAAAGAAAGAAAGAAAGAATTACACTAATGCTGGAGACCACAAAGGTTGTCGCCTGGGTTTTAAATGGATAAAACTTACTGGAAAAGGAAATTTGAAGAATAAGAGATAAGGTTTCTCGTGCAGATTCAAATCTAAGAGAAAATGTTTTCTAAGGAACAACAAAGAGAGGAATTGTGGATGCAAAATATTACCCACTCCTTAGGGTGATGGAAATGTTCTAAAATTATGTTGTGGTGGTGGTTGCACACCTCAGCCTCGGTAAATATGCTATAATTTATTGAATTCTACACTGAAAGTTTTGAGACTTTCAGACCTATGTTTTTTTGTTCTCTTGAACTTAGCGAATGGAATTTCAGCCCTGATCCTTAAAGACTCTGAGGCTGGAACTGCTGGAGAAAGAAATCTCAGCCGGATCTGGAGGAAACATTTCTCCTCCCCAAGACTGGGGAAAAGCAGACGTTCTGCTGGGTTGTAAACACCCGCATGAATGGAGCCACTGACCAAGGAGACTTGTGGGATTCCTGGACTTCAGGTGCTGTCGCTGCGTCCCAGGAAAGGAATATTTAACCTCTAAAAAAAGTCTGTCATTCTGTGGGTTCTCTTATTTAAAATATGTGGCTCTGGCCATACGTTTTAAATTGACATCTCTGTTTTCGGAAATGCAAGGGACCTGTGAGCTTTCTTCTTTAAGGCAGAAAAAAAATCTGGGACACTTTCTTCTCCCTCACATAAGGTGTAAAAAATAAATAAATAAACCTGTGACTCTGGATCAAACAAAGGGTTTGAGAATTTAACCTCATTTAAATTAATGTACTAATGTTCTAATTTTACAGATGAGGAAACTGAGGCTTAGGTAGATCACTTTACCACATCACACCAGTTGGCGAATGGCGTTGACCCAGGATTTGAACCCAGCCTGCCTGACCCTGGTCTTCGCTCTTACTCTTAGGCTATGCACAATATCACTTAATTGTCAAAAACAACTCCTAAGGTGCGGAAACAGGTGAAGTGATTTGCCTAAGGTCACATAGCCAGTAAGCGGCAGGGCGGGGGCCTAAACCCTTTCCTGGTTTGGAACCTAAGCCTGTGAACCTTCCACCTGTCCTGCCGCCGCCGAGCCTCCGCCCCAGCCCACCTGGCTGCCCCAGCCCTGGGCTCACCTGCGCTCTTGCCCGAAGAGGCGCTCCACCTCTGCGCGGCCAGGGCTGCGGGTGCGGCCCCCGTTGCTGCACTGGGGCCCTGGCTCCCTCTGCGCCAGCCTCCTGGGTGGGGGCAGGTCGGCCAGCACGGTGTATTCCTCCCTCTCCAAGTTGTGCCTGGTCTCACCCGGGGGTGCCGAGCCCCGGGAGCCCCCCGAGCTGCCTGGCGGAGGAGGGTGCCAGGAGCGTAGGTCACTGGGCGGGTGGCGGGGTGGAGAGGAGGCTCGAGGGGCATCCCGGTGCCTATGCACACTTGAGGGGGCAGCACTGGGGAGCCACGCAGAGAGTCGGTGGAGGGGGCCAGGCTCTCCATGCTAGTCCCAGTGGGGTCCTGGAAGAAGAGGGAGGGCTCGGGGGCCTGGCGGGGCGGGGACGAGAAGGAGGGTGCATCACGGTGCCCAATGCATACAGGGCTGGGGATGTGGAGGCGCTCGTGCAGAGAGTCTGTGGAGGGGACAAGGCTCTCAGTGCTGGCCCTGGGGAGATCCTGGAACAAGAGGGAGGGCTCTGGGGCTTGGCGCGGCGGGGAGGAGGTTGTGCTGGGCGGACTGGTTCTCAGCATCTGACGTGTCTGGGAGGAAGGGAAAGGGGTCAAATTGGGTGTGGCGGGGGGGTGAGGAAGCCCGAGGGGCATCCCGGTGTCCAATGCATACGGCTGGGGGCATATAGGGGGGGTCATGGTGGGGCGATTCACTCTCAGATGCACAGGGCAGGGGGGCTGGGAGGGCTCCGGAGAGGTCTGGGGTGCACCGCGGGTAGCAGGGTGCAGAGGCGAGGAGGTCCGGGAGGCACTGTGAGTCACGCTGAGCTGGTCTGATGGGAGATGAGGTCTGAGGCCTGTCGCTTTGGGTTGGCCGGAGGGCAATGGATGCCCAGGGAACCTCACTTTGCTTGGAGCGAGATGGGGAAGAGGTTCGGGGGCCATCACCCTGGGTTGGCCGGAGGGGAAAGGAAGCCCATGGAATGTCTTGATTGTCCCGTTGGGTGCAGCCCTGAGAGGAGGAGCTTCCTGGGTTTTCCCGCCGTGAGGAAGAGGATTTGGGATTCGTTGGGCCAAGAGGTTTTGGGGTTGTCCCTTTGGGTAGAAGAGGTTCTGGGAGTGTTCTG